>NC_065902.1:2872588-3175618 GCF_905147045.1 Nymphalis io | reverse complement strand
GTAAGATTCAGCATTAACAGCACGATTACGGAAAAAAACCAGCTCTGTGCGTCCCGTCAAAGAAATACCTCCCCAAAACGTTGTAGAGCCTCCACCAAATCGGACTGTTTCTCGAGTGCAACACTGAGAGTAGCGTTCTCCTGGCCTTCGCATGACGTTACGTCGTCCATCAGAGCCTACTAGAGACATTCGGCTTTCATCACTGAACAATACTGTCTCCCATTGGTCCAGTGTCCAATCGACGTGCTGCCTAGCAAATTGTAGTCTTGCTTGTCGATGGGATGCTGTGAGTTTTGGTCCTGTTGCTGGCTTGTGAGGGGTGAAGTTTTGCTCTCGAAGTCTTCTTCTTACAGTATTTTCACTCACAGACACTCCACGACTTTCTCGGAGTCTACCTTGAACGTCAACAGCCGAAAGATGTCGGTTTCTTAAAGATGTCAAACCAATAAAACGGTCATCGGTCGGGTTCGTGACACGCCCCCTGCCAGATCCTGGTCTCCGGCGATACTCCCCAGTCTCCAAGTAGCGTTTGTACACTCTTCGCACTGCTGAACAACTTAATTTTAGTGTTCTAGCCACATTTCGCTGACTTAACCCCTCATGAATAAGAGCTACGACTTGAACAGCTTCTGCTTCAGTAGTATCCATTTTTTATGTTTAAACTTATTAAAATTATTGTTTCAACAAAGTTTCATACACTTAATCAATAATAAACATCGAACCGAGATGACTCCGCGTTAAGAACTGGAAATAAACTAACCATGCACTTTGCGCACAAAGTAACGTTTTCTTATCAATACTTTAAAAATATTCCAAATATCCTCAATAACACTTACAACTCCTCGAAATCAATATCAAGTGGGTAATAAAATGTTAAATGTATGTCCCATAAGTAAAACAATCCACCTAGGTCGTCGCATAGTTAAGATAACAACTTTGTAAGTAAAAAAATACGGGTGGGTCGATTTTTTTGGCGGCCAGTGTATCTAAAATGCGTTCAAACTATAGATCTATTCAACTGATAAGAACAATAAGCATTCAAAATTGTCAAAAGATTGATTGCTCCTTTAAACTGGAATATGACACTGTTAAATATTGCTCTTTAATAATATAATAAAGTATTTAGTAAGTAATTACACTAACTACCTTATTATCCTTTCAGAAAATACAGACGATAAATGCGAATTTTCCAAAAATTTATTGACTTGTTTATCAGAAAAGGGAAGAGCCAACTGTGACAATTGGAATGAAAAAACGGGGTTCCTCTTTGAATGATTGAAATAAAATCGTATGTACATCTATAATCTAAATAATAAATACAATTAAAGACCTACACCTACAAATGTTTTGTTCTTATGACGTACCTCAAGCCTAGAATCGTTTTTCTCCGTAGCGCTTTGTATTTCTTTTTCCTTTTTAAGTCCCTTAAAATCTCGATCTTGTATGTAAGTGATTAGAGTTAACTTGAACTCGGCTCTATCCTGATTATCAGTAATGTCTATATCTTCTTTATCCCAGTTTTCGAGAAAGTCGTTTTTTTGATGTTCGTATTCAACTTGTAGCTTATCAAGTCGTTGAGAGCCTATACCTGAAACGAAGGTATTTCTATGAAAAATAAATAAAATAAGAAACGAACTCAAATAAAAAATAAATAAAGATAGAATACTATACATATTAACTTAAGATAGACTGCTAAGAGCAATTTATTGATTGCTTTAAATCTTTCCTGAATTATATCAAATGATGAATGAATAAATCAATGTAGGTATATAGTAATATTATTTCAAATACAAATAAACAAAATTGTGGTTTAATAGTTACATAGTAGATAAACGATGTTGAGTGTAATATCATATCAGATTTTCGACTTTTGTTCGATCAGCTTTTAAAAGTGGTGTTTTTTATTGGGAAGTTCCCAATAATAATGGACCATAAAAAATAAGGACCATAAGGACTAATTCGAACTCACTCAGTATTTGAAGATAATAATTATATCTATTTTGATTATATTATTTGTATTTACTAAGAAAATAGCTTAATGTTTCCGTATGCGCCTGGAATGCACGGCGATGTTGTTCATCCGAGTCCTCGATGGCTTCCATCAATGAATTTAAAAGACGATTTTTTCGTTCCACCAAAAAGTTGAAGCTTGTGATCAGACCCTAGGAGGTGATAAATCGATATTATTAAATGTTGATGGTGATGCTCTTGGCCAATTTCTGCCGGGGTTGCCGTTTTATGGTAGACTAGTTAACTTCTCAGAGCCTAATATAGTGCAATAAGATAGCGCAGAACCAACGATTTTAATTCCTTTCCGTGGCACGGAAGTGTAAATTGGCAATTACCAAACTTTGAGCTCTTATTAAAAATTTCTTTGGGGATTGAACTCAGGATCTCGGGATCGGTAGCTTTATAAGTGATAGCTAAGTTAAATGCATCTAATTTAGGTAAAAAAATATATGTTAAAATCAACATTTCGTTTTTTTTAAATACAATTTACTCCGCCTCTTTTTTATTTTTATAAATCTTGATTTACCTGTTTTTCTTAAACATTTATTAGAAGTTTATTTTACTGGTAAATAATTCTATTATATACCTGTATGTCTGACGCCATTTGCTTGCATTTTACTTTGCGTAAAATATATCGCCATTCTTGATTTATCTTCGCTGTATTTATTCTTGCGTAGATTTCTTCTTTATCCAATTTATTCTGTAAAAATAATCTTCGTTAAGTAACATTTAAGTTTGACTGAGTTATTGTTTTTATTTTCCTACTGATTCGAATAGAGTTGTTTATATGTATTGGGAATATATCTAACTAGCTTAAAACTAGTAATTGCCTATGGGATTATGAAAATAACTTTACTTAAAATTAATAATTGTATATGGGATTGTGAGTACGCATAATTAGCAATGTATTTCCGACGAGTCGGTTGGCGTTGTTAGTAGATACTCGCCTTTCACGCCGAAGGTTGTGGGTTCGATTCCCACACAGGACAGACATTTGTGTGCATGAACATGTCTGTTTGTCCTGAGTCTGGGTGTTATTATATAATTATCTATATAAGTATTTATTTACAAAAGAAAAGTAGAATATGTAGTATATCAGTTGTCTGGTTTCCATGGTACAAGCTCTGCTTAATTTGGTATCAGATGGCCGTGTGTAAATAACGTCCCAGGATATTATTATTATGTATGAGTTGGTTTATTATTATAAATACGGTAGAGTGGTAAGGTTAGGTTACCTTAATGAATCTAGCGACCAGTTCTCGTTTCCTACGTCTGGCTTCCTCTTCGACGTCCGCCCGATGTTGCAGGTAGCGCGCACGCTCTTCGTCCGACATGCGCGCTAACTTGTTGACTTTACCCTTCTTCGGCATTTTGCTAAATAATATCTTTACCTGAAGAGATTTAAATAGAAAATATATGAAAGGAACATTTTTTTTGCTATTATAAGAAGGTACTTTCGTGGTATTAACAGAGGCAGCACAGTTAAGAATTATTATTCATTAGAAAGAAAGTATTAAGGACCTAATAAAATTAACAAAAAAGCTTTAGTCGGCTAATCTTAACTAATACCGTGGCGACGTTTTATAAAATTAAACTAAACTTGAAGCTAACAAGGAAATCAAAATAATAATATTATAAAAAATTGGACAGTTTTATTTTATCTCTGTACTTTGGAAACAAAATTAAGTATACTAGTTTGCATTGTCAAAGAAACAAAATTACTAAATTGAAAATTTTAGGTGAAAGTGGTATAAAATTCAATCGCAATAATTGACCCATACGTACCACAAGGTAGTTGTATAAAAGTTTGTCAAATAGCAATGACCGCCCTGAAATCACCAATAATGCTGTAATAACGAAATAAATTATTGTAAATAACTATTTGATAAAATACTCGTAATTATAACGGTACCTTATAGAGATCAAATCGTCATTGCACATTGAAAGTAAACATAACGTATTGATTAATCCAATACGAAGTATCATAGCAACATATTGCCTAGCGCAACACTTTGTTTAATTCCTAGCAAAGATAAATATATCATATTGATAGTAACTTCCAAAGGACACAAATTATAAGCTTGTTTAATTTTTTTTTTTAAAAAGAGGTCTTGTAACTTTTTTATATACAAATGTCAAAATAAAATAACAACGTTTGAAAAAAATTACGTCTATTGTTATACGTTACGTACGTTCGGAAGTTAAGCTGATAGTAAAATATATAAAATTCTACATTATATATTTAAAAATCAAGTTCAAGTCGTGAAATGGATGCTCAATCGTCAGGCACATTACAGTCGCCATCAACATTCTCCGGCAGTTCCAAAACGGGCAGCACTCGATCTGGAGCGACCTCGGCTGAGGACCAAGATTTTACAAAGGACAATGGTAAATATATAATATATAGGAATATTACATTTAGGAGGCATGAGTGCAACAATTACCGTAGTGTAACAGTGTTTCTTAGTTTGTTTCGATGAAATCTTGCAAGATGACTTGCACTTCTTCTTATCCTACGGCGTTTTACGTATTGATTCTGATGGCAATGTATTTTTTTGTGGTATACGTGTTCTGTGTTTTCATCAAGCATTAGATAAAGACTCAACGATCAACAGCATTGAAACCAAAATTTGTAAATAAAAGCTTATTATTAAAAAGAGATTTTTACCTCATAGGTAAAAATTTATTAATATGACATAGATATAATTATAAAATAAAGATTACCTACAAGTTACCAACGCTTCAGAGTGCAGGTTTTAGAAACCGACAAGATTTTTTTCAACTATGCACTCGCTCCAAACCAAGATTGTAGTAATCCGCGTTCGGTGAGACCAACTCACTGTATATGATCTTCTGGTACATGAGACACTCGCACTAAACCAAGATTATAGTAATCCGCGTTCTCTGAGACCATTGTATATGATCTCCTGGTACATGGAAATTCGCTCAAGCTTCATTTTTGGAAGTGTTTTTGAAATATTTCTTAGCGTGTGGCTTGGATAAAACTATATTAAAATAATTTATAAGTATGTTAAAATAAATTTGAAATAAAAATACAATAGCAGAAGAAAAAAACATTCATGCTAAAATAACTAGTCAGATAATATATTTTATATCGCTTTCACTATTAATGATAATGTGCGGTGTACTTTCACGTTTGCGTACAAATATCCTTCCTGACGACGTCCACCAAAATAAGTATCCTTTTTCTTTAGCCGCATCCCTTGCCATAAAAAAGACTCTTCTAGCAGATGCAGTAAGATTTTCGGAGATGTATATCTGCTTTGAAGTGCCATCAATGTTAATATTATTTGTATTGAGTTTGGTAACATTGTCTTTGTTGTACCTTTTAAAGGACTTCAAGAATTAATCTTTTATTAAAATAGTTGAAAAATCGCAAAGTATCGGCTTATATTCCGTTTTAGAATTAATTCTTAAAATATTTTTGATTTCTGAATGTTGAACATTTACTTTTAATACCTTGGCAGTAGATTTGATAATTTCGATTAAAGACTCCTTTGTCTCGTTTTGTTTTTGAGGTATGTTTCTAAATTCAATGCATACAGTAACAGCCTGTTAATGTCCCACTGCTGGGCTAAGGCCTCCTCTCCCTTTTGAGGAGAAGGTTTGGAGCTTATTCCACCACGCTGCTCCAATGTGGGTTGGTAGAATTCACATGTGGCAGAATTTCAATGAAATTAGACACATGCAGGTTTCCTCACGATGTTTTCCTTCACCGTTAAGCACGAGATGAATTATAAACACAAATTAAGCACATGAAAATTCAGTGGTGCTTGAACCCACGATCATCGGTTAAGATTCACGCGTTCTTACCACTAGGCCATCTCGGCTTTTGCATGCCCCTCTAGAATTTCTTTCAAGGGCCTCAATTTTGTTTTCAAGACTCCGGATTTGCTTTGAAGTTTCTAACCTCTTCTCCTCCAACGAATTAATTCTTGTTAAAACTTCATCGTATTTCTATGAAAGAAACTCGATGGCAGTCTTAATTTCTGTATTTTGCCCTTTTAGTTCATTTATTGAAACAATAATTGTAGAAAATTTAGAGTCCTGTTATTTTGTCCATTTTTGAAACATTTCTAAAATATCGGATTTATGATTATTTAAATAATCTTGCTCGGGCATGTGTTTCCGTTTGCTTCTAAATGTCACCTTCGACTGAGAAGCATCGTTATCATGGTCATGAGTAGATTTATTAGGTTCTGAGGCAGTGAATTGCAAAAAGCATTGGTGAAGCACAATGCGGTGGAGACCGTTTAATAGGCATAGCTTACACAGAGTACTACGAGTCCAGCGGTGGCGGAGCGGTTGCATACAAAGACAATGCATGCAAGTGCTGTAGTTGGGTGGCACCAGCGGGCGGCGCTCCTGCGCTTCAGACAACAAGATGATAATTTCACTGTTTCACTCACTTGGCCTATGAGCGATACGCACTCGTTGCCGTCGCTATCTTCCTGATAGTTATGCAATCCTAATTTTTTTTAATTATTTGTTAACAATTTTTTTTAAAGCAACACACGTTCACTCTCAACAAGATCCCAGGGGAAGGGACATTTTATGTATAGATGAAAAAAAGTCTCGCTCCAAACCAAGATTATAGTAATCCACGTTCGGTGAGACTCATGTAGCAACACCACCCTGCGAATTTTTTCATACGTTTATTTATTATTGTTTTCTTAGGTTATGTCTACGGATTTTGTGTTTTAGTGGTGGCTCATCGTACATGCGTCCCACATTATGAGACAGATTTGTTTCCCTCATAATATTGGTAAATGGTCACCCCCACCCATATACATTGGCACTATAAAAATATTAACCATTCCTTACATCGAGAATGCGCCACCAACCTTAGGAACTAAATTGTCCCTTGTACCTGTAGTTACACTGGCGGTAGAATATGGGATAAGCATAGTACATACGAATAGAACATAATCTTTGCGCTGGCTATTTCGCTATCGCATCGTTGGCCATCACCATAATTTTTCTTCTTGCGCGAGAATTTTAATTTTGCCGTGACTCCTAAGATATTAATTAAAATTAATACTTTTATAATTCCAGTGAGGCAACCGCGACTTTTTATTGCCTTTCAATCGATTCAATTATTAGCAACTAGTAGTTTCTATTAAAACAGACAAATTGAATTACTTCTAAATATTTTTTGAAATATAGTGTAATATTTTACACAACTTGAGATGATTTATTTCACACAAACTATATAAACAAACAGTCTGTTCAAAGGTGGTGCTGCTAACAGAATTCAAATGAAATTAAGTTTTACTTATTGCATTAAATAATTAAATTTGATTCAGAATAATGATATTATTTCTAAAGGATTTAATTTTAAAGTAATTTAAACCTTTTAACAATAAATTAAACATCAAAAACAGTCTATTATAAATTAAATATTATCATAATTGCGTGATAAATAATGGTCATTGATTTTGTTTTCTTTTCTTTCGATAGTTTTTTTGACGCTGAGCATATGATTATATGTACTATCATTTCTCTGATTATACTGTCAATAGTAAACACTCGAATCATGTCTATATTGAATGTATGTAATGTATGTATACTTGAATTAATTTACATGATTTATTAACTTATTTTTCAAGATTGCATTATTTACACTTGCTACAATTTCGGTTTCTTGACTTTCCTCCATAAAATTACAATGAAAGCACGATATAAGTCCCGTGTAAATTAAAACGGTAACAAAAAAACAATGTACGGTTGGGGAAGAAGAGACCCGGGGAGGAACGAAGTCCTTTGCAATATGTTTTCGTGTGCGAATGGACTTCAGGGACAGCCTTGCTACTGGATATGTGCCGATGAGCAAACCGTTCCATGATGACAATGGCCCACACGCATATTTTCGTTATTTTGTTAGAGTTGTTCGTTTGTTTTTTCTGCTCTATTATTACGCAGGCTTGATGCTTTAATAGTTCGACGGCTCAAATGGGCCCCCTTGCTGGCATTTTTCACTGTAACGCACACACACAAATAGACCAAATTGTTGTATTTACTGATAAAAACGTTATACCGATAATGTATTTGATCTTTTAGTATTTTACCAACCTTTTCAATATCGTAAAACACGTTTATATTTCTTATCAATTAAATAAATCGTTAAATATGTTGAAAATTTTTAAATGTCAAAATGATGCGACGCTTCTCGTGAATGACGTAGACGAAAGTCGATGGTTCACTATAAGTAATTATTTTGATATTGTTCATACAAAAATACTAAAATCGTGATTACAAAATGGGATGATGGGTTAGGGAGGTGAAAATTTGGGGCTATATGTATTTTTTGACGCTAAATCTAAATAAAATACAAAATAAAAAAAATTACAAAAAAAATATCTGGATAGGGACACCCTTCACACCTAGCGGTATAAAATATATTTTACGACCGATTCTCATACCTCCCAAATATACATAACAATTTTTATAAAAATCGGTCTAGCCGTTTCGGAGGAGTTCGACCACAAACACCGTGCCATGAGATTTTTATATATTAGATAATGCTTTTATAACGGGGTTTTGAATGAAAATTATTTTATTTTTATTGTACAATTATTATTACATAGCCTTTTTAAAACATGTTCATCAAGAACAAAAATATGTAATGCATTTTTTTATAAAATTTTATTAAATATTATTTGGCAATAGTAAAAAATACATAAAGCAACCTCGTGATAGTTATATTTGCTGAACTAATGATTGAGTGATTTTTGTTTTACTGTCACCATGTAGCCACGTCTCCAATCGATTTGGAGTGTCATATCCAAGCCGAACGCATCACTAAGATTCTGGACGGAGCAGTCTACAAAACAAAATTGGCTCTTTGTCTTCCGAACCTGGTGCAAGAGTATCGTACTCTCAGTTCCATGTTATCATCTCAGCATATGGAAGACCTGGTCTTTATATTTGAGCAGTATGATAATCCATTGTTCTCGTCGAGTCTACTAAATATGGCTGCTATGGACGACATAAAGGCGGTTGGTATATCTTATACTTAATTTCAAATAATTCGAAGGTCATTTCTAAATTAATCCCAGATAGATAGTACTTTATTTGCTTACTGTAGTCAGTTATATACTTCTTAAATAATTTTTAAAATACTTCATCTGTAATTCTCATAGTGTCTCAGTCTCATATCTGTGTCGAAACTCTGGGAATTCATTCCTAACAACGGTAGACCATATGTAATTAAATTCCGTATTCTGTTATTTTTAGGGCGATGTATCATTGAAGAACCGTCTTAACCCTGAGCTTGGTCATTTGATATATATAATGAACAGCTATCCGGCACTTCGTCCAATCGTAGAAGAAATGGTTCAAGAGGTCGAGCAATTACTATTTCTTATAACTTAGCTTAACGCTTTCAATTAACAATTGATATTGATAGTATACATTTGGGTATACAATTTTGTTAAAAGATTATGAAGAATCGTTGACGCGGCGTATTCAAGCGACAATTAATTTTCTCCGATTTTTTTTGCACACTTACAAACGTTTGCTGCACTAAGGTTAGCTAACTGAATACT
This sequence comes from Nymphalis io, assembly GCF_905147045.1. Classification (NCBI taxonomy): domain Eukaryota; kingdom Metazoa; phylum Arthropoda; class Insecta; order Lepidoptera; family Nymphalidae; genus Nymphalis; species Nymphalis io. Next base: position 3,166,040 of record NC_065902.1, on the reverse strand, counting down.
CAAGCATTAAGCCTGTACAAAACATATATTGTGTTGTGGAGTAAAGTGTTAAATGAAACGACTAATTTATTCAATTTAATTTTTATTTCCAGATGAAGTTAGAATATTCAGAATTTGGTGAGGTGCGTAATATAACTTAATCTTGTAGTCCTACTTTATTTTAAATTAAAGCATTCCTTCGCATCATAATTTAGTTAGGCGGTGCACCTGATGGTAAGTGGTCATCATCGCTCATAGAAATTGACGATGTAAGTAATATTAACCATTCCTTACATCGCCAATGCGCCACCAACCTTGGGAACAAAGACGATAATCAACTCAACCCCATAATGTGTCCCTTGTGCCTGTAGTTAGTCTGGGTCACTCACCCTTCAAACGGGAACGCAACAGTCCCAAGTATTGTTGTTTAGTGGTACAATATCTGATGAGTGGGTGGTACCTACATAGAAGGGCTCGCACAAAGCCGTAGGGCATTTATAAAAGTATTTTAGATTTACAGCTATAACAAAACATTTCATACGAAATGGTTATATTTGTGTAGATTGACTACTTACGTATTACGTCATTAATTTGACTGGTGAAACATAATTGCTTCACCTAACCTATGTTACTATAGACTAGGCATCGAGTCTCGGGGCTGGAGTACCTTATTACTCTAGAACATTTCCGTGAGCTGATGGTGCGGCAGATGGAAACAACAGCGGCTGAAGAATTAACCACTAAGCTTAATACCAGGAAACTTGAGGCTTCTAATGAGAATTTGCTGGCGAAAATCAAAGGTAACAAATATAATAAAATATATTTCCTTTAGTAATTTTTTTCCTTAAAATTAAAAATGTATTTAAAATATGATTCAATAGTATTGTGTGGTGCACATAATAATCATTAGTTGGTTTTCACTGGTTATGTTTATAATTTTAATACGTAGTATATATTATCAAATATCCATAGAATACACGGAAACCCTAAAAGACGAGAACGAAAGATTTGAAGAAACAATGAAAATGAAATCAGCCATGATCGCAAAGTTGGAGAAAGAATTGGCTATGCTTAATCAAGAAGCTGATATTAAGCTTAAGAAAAAAATGTGAGTAAAATGCCTTGGGCCCACCCAAGGCATTTAACATATTTTTAACAAAATTTGATAATTTTTATTGCAGTTTATTTTGAATTTTGTAGCGATATATTTTGGCGTTTACGTATAAAATCTATTGAATTTAAGAAAAAAAGCACAGGTTGATTGTTTTAGTTTGGATTCAGACCGTCAAATGGTTTTGTCTACGCGAGCCCATATAGTCAAGAATGAAATGCTTAAAGAGGAAGAGATGGAATCTAAAGAAAATTATGAGAATTTACTGAAAGCTCACCTCATTGATGAGAAAAATCAGCGAGCTCGAAGGTAGGATCTTAAATAAATGAACAACATAAACATATTTTTATGTGTATTTATTGAATATAAGCTTTTGTCCTTTTAATTAATCAAAATATTGCAGCAAACCGCGTAGTGGCGGTGCTATGCGAAGTTGTATGCAAAAATAATTTGAAAATCACTTTTTTGAGTCTGTTTATACGAAATACATTGAAAATTTTATATTATTTTATATTATTGGGTTAAGATCATACTTTTCTGAATCATATAAAATTGTTTGTGTATATTTTATGAATTTTACCTACACTACCTCTAAAATTGTAGCATTTCTTTTTATAATATTTTAGATTTAAGGTAGAGACCCAGTTGTTGTCTTGGCTACAGAAATACGATCTTGAAATGGGAGAAAAACAGGTCGATCTCGACGATTACACTGAGAAGTATGAAGATGAAGTGCAAAAATGTGAAGAACTACAGGTTTGATATTCACTGTTAATATAGCGTATTGACATTATCTTGTTTAAGCATCTTGAATGTTTGTATAAAAACAGATATAGATATAATTTCAAAAAATAAGAGTCGCTATGGTTGAACTATTTATTATATGCAAGTGATTTAAAATCTTATTAAACAATTAAAATTTGTAACAACGCAAAACTAAAATGGAATGTCTAACGATTTCCTATTTACAATTTTTTTTTTTTTTTATTTTTTTTTTTTTATTTTAGAACTACCAACAAAAGATACAATAATTCGTGTACAGCAGTAATTTTTAGTAATACATTTCAATTGTTCTTTTACTTACAGGTAATTACAGCATGCAATTTGTTATAGGCAATCATCGACTAACAGAGTTACATTAATAAAAATAATAGATATTCATTTGCGTAAAAAACATGCTTACAAAATACAGGATTTATCTTAATTTATGTAAAAAATAAAAATTGTAAAAAAGGAAAAAAAAGCTAATAAAACTATATAAGAATTCCATTGAATAATCAAAGTAACAAAGTAATGGTGTCAAAAAATTGTTCACAAGTATTTAAAAAAAAATTTCACGATATAAAAAAAAAAACACAGAAAAAAGCAGATAACATAACATCATAACTATTTATTTATATTCTATGTAAAGTGTTTTAGATGTGAGGCAATTTTATTTTTAAAGGAGTAGTTACCATCATGCAAGATGTCTAGTTCATTGATACCAGTCGATAGCTCGTTATACGTCCTAGCTAGTCTGTTTATTGGTGAATTTTTTCCTAGGTTGGTTTTTTGTTTAGTTGTTACAAATAACGGTGACTCGTATCTAGGTATTCTGAAAGGCACGTTAAAACCAATCATAGAGAGGATTTGTGGGCAATCAATTTTATTATTTAATAATTTGTGTAGAAACGTTAGATCTAAAAGTTTTCTTCGACAATTCAAGGACAGTAAGTGGTAGTTATTAAGTCGGTCCTGGTACTGTTCGCCCCTCAAGTTATTAAATCTATAATGTAAAAATTTTAAAAACTTCTTTTGCACTCTCTCGATTGTATCAATATGAATTTTATATTGAGGGCTCCAGACAACAGAACAGTATTCCAGTTTACTTCTAACCAAGGAGTTGTAAAGAGTTATGATTGTATATGACTTATGTAGCTCCTTAGAGTTTCTCAAAATGAACCCCAAAGACTTGAATGCGGATGTTGTAATGTGTTCGACGTGAGTATTAAATTGAAGCTTCGAGTCCAAAATAACTCCTAAATCTCGAATAGTTTGCACCTTGTTTATAGTAATACCAGATATATTGTACGCACTTTCTATAGTGTTTCTTTTTCGTGTAAACTGAATATGGTAGCACTTCTTGATGTTTAATTTCATTTTATGTAATTTGCACCAGTTTTCAAGGCGATCAATATCTTCCTGTACTATTGTCACGTCATTGTGAGTTTTAATAGTCTTTGTTATTTTTAAATCATCAGCATACAAGTAGGCTCTAACGTGTTTAAATATTAAGGGTAACTCGTTTATAAATATATTAAAAAATATTGGACCTAGATTTGATCCCTGTGGTACTCCTGAATGTGCAATGTATGGAACTGACTGATATCCATCAATAACTACTGTAGATGGGCGTGCGTTAATATAAGAGGTGCACCACTTTAGTAAGGTGTCAGTTATACCGAACGATCTCAATATCTCCAATAATATAGAGTGATTAACCGTATCAAAAGCCTTCGAAAAATCTGTATAAATTGCATCAATTTGTTCACCCTCATCTACAGCTCTAACTGTTTCTGTAACAAAGGTGACAAGGTTGGTATTAGTAGATCTTCCTGATACGAATCCGTGCTGATTACTATTTATATGGGATTTAAGATAATCTGCTAAATTATAATGTACAAGACTTTCGAAGACCTTTGCCACAGCTGACAAGATTGATATCGGACGATAATTTTCGACGGAAGCGGGATCATTGCTTTTAAACACAGGTACAATTCTGGCCTCCTTCCAAACTTGTGGAAATATTCCTGTATTTAAAGATGTATTAAAAATGAGATACAATGGAAAAGATAAAGTAGACGCACACATTGAAAGGAAGTAGGGAGATATGTTATCTGGTCCTGCGCCTTTATTATGATCAAGCCTCTTTAATTTTTTTTCGATGTCGCCTTGTGATAGGTATATATTACCAACGTAAGTTTTGGGATCAGGTGCACAGTAGTTTGATGTGTTGTCATTTACATAGACGGAGGAAAAATACGCTGCAAAAAGATTCGAAACATCTTGTTTATTTCTTGCTTCGACATTTCCATAGACCATCGATGTAGGGTAGGCGCTAGAATTTTTACGCTTGTTTTTGAAATGCGTCCAAAAATACCGAGGATTCTTCGAGATTGCATTTTCAATCATCGTTATGTAATTGTCATAACAATGTTTGATCAATTTGTTACAGTCTTTTCTTAGGTATTGAAATTCTATTTTATCCAATGGGTTGTTATACTGTTTTAATTTAATATGGAGCTTATATTTTCTTTTTAGGCATTTTATTAAGGTGGGTGTAAACCAAGATGGATAAGACTTTTGTGACACAGGTTTTTTCGGGACGTATTTATTAATAGTTGTATATAGTATGGTATAAAACCTATCTACCATTTCATTAACATTATCGAGACAATCCTTGAATTCTTGAAGCCAATCAACATTGTTAAGAGATGCCAATATGATGTCATAATCGGCTTTAAAGAATTGATATTTGTTTTTTGAATTATTTTTTGAAGAGGAAGATTTCGAAGGTATTTTTATAATTACATCTAGAGGAGGATGGAATGTATCGATTTTACGTAATGGAGATAAGCTCTCATTTACACTCATCATGTCCCGGTCACAGAGAACATAGTCCTGCAAATTGTGTTTAATATTTTTTACGTTGTTAAACTGATATAGCGAATTAAAGTCAAGAAATTCTTTAAATATATTTTTAAGCGATGAGTTATTTGAATGAGTGTCAGGGATCAGCACAGTATTTGGTTCATTCCATGCTAATCCGGGTAAATTAAAGTCTCCAATAATTACCGTAGCGCAGTGGTCGCCATAATTATTAGTTATTATATTACTTGCCTTGTCAATAAATACTTCTAAAAAGCTTTGGTTTAAGGGAGGAGGAAAATACACAGCACATAAGTGTATTTTTGTTAAGTGATTCCCAGAATAGATTTCTATAGAGACCCAGAGATCCTCACAATCGGTCTCCAGCTCAAAACACCGACGCGATGGAAAGCTTTTTGAGATTGCTATAAGGACACCACCACCAGTTTTCTTATGAGAGTACTTGCATGTTTCTCTGTCACGCCTATAAATAAAATATCTATCATCAAATATTTCATTATCAGAGACATTGCTGTTAAGCCATGTTTCGGTTAAAATAATAACATCATAATTATTACTTAATACTTCGCGATTTACATCTTGCAAGGTAGTATTTATACCCCTAACATTCTGATAATAACATAATAACGAATCGTATTTTACAAATTATAACCAACTCTTTTAATTAAGAAAACATACAAAATTAATATTACGATAAATTCTTAAGAATATCAATATTTTTTACATAAACGTATTCCGTATTTTCAGTTTTGCGCATATATACTCGTCCATTCTTCACCCATACATAGCGGTATCCAATTTGTTTTGACTTTAAACGTGCTTCAGCATGCAGGGCTTTTATGTCAGGAGGAAGATGTTCACATACATAAACAGGTTTTTTGTCTCCGCTAATTCCTAGGTGACTCGTATTCAGTTTTTCTTTGTTATTGCCCGCTTTTTTATTAAATGATATGACAGCCGCCAAAAAACTATCTCTAGTTCTTATTGTACTAAATTTCACCAGAACCGATCTTGGGCGTGGGCTATCCTTATTGATTTTCATAATCCTCGTACAAGTTTGTATGTCATTATCGTTTAAGTTACATTTCACGGTGTTAGCTATTTGTTTTACAGTAGTTACAAGATTTTCTGACCTGAATTCTGGGATGCATTGTATTTCTAGATTATATGCCCTAGATTGTTGTTCAAGTAATGCGAGTCTAGAATGAAGATTTGAAATGTCAGAACGTAACAACTTATTTTCATTCTCAAGAGACTTAATAATTTGTGTTTTACTGTTCATTTCCTGCTTTACTTCTTCAAATTCTTTTTCCATGAAAGTAATAGACGATGTTATGCTAGACATGTTTTCGAGTACCTCATTGATTTTCCATTTATTTCATTCATAATATTTACTTTAAATGCATCGATTATACATTTAAGTTCTTCTCGAAAGATGCTTCGTACTTCATTTAATGTCTCATCACTTAATACATTGCTAGCGTTGCTTGTTTGTATGCGCCTAACCGTAATATTATTTGATTCTTGTGGTGAGATATTGCTCGCCGGTTGTCTCACTGGCGTATTTGTATTATCGCTCTTAGGTCTCGAGCAAGTCGGACAGAGCCAGGAGATTTTGGAATGCTCTGTCAGTTCAGCATACGATGTTTTAGTGGTACTAACACAAGCATAATGATATTTCCTTAGACATATCTGACATTTGATTATTTCTACTGAATTGGGATTTCGTAAACAACATTCAAATTTAATTTTAGAAGACATTATTTTAAAGTTTAGAAGTTTCTTTTAATGTATTCAAGAAAGATACAAATTTTATAAAAATTTATTCAGTTCAGATTTGGTAAGGATTAGAACCCTGATCAGTCGTCTTAGTATAGCTTGAGGCGGCCGTAGGTACCATTAGACCAATCTTTACTTACGTGAGTGACACCAAATTACAGATACGTTTCATCAGTTTGTCGATAGATGAAATCGACATAACTTTGTTATTAAGTTACCGGCCATGTAATAATAAGTTCACCCACACTTACAAAATGTTCACTCACTAATTAATTTAGTTCGATACACATTTAATTTCCTGTAATGCACTAAAACTGAGTTCTTTGAATATTGCTTTGTAATAATAATTAAATCCACAGTTCACATTTAAATCCTTAGCACTTTAATTAAAGTTTAACTTAACTTTAGTTACCACATAATTTTATTGTCGTCTATATACACTTTAATTGTTCTTTTACCACGAAATTAATGAAGTGTAACCAACAATAACGATAACACACATTGTTTGAGATGTTATTAAAAAGTAATGCAACTTAAACTGTTAAAAACTAATAAATTTTAATTTAAAACGACATAATATGCGGAGTCGATGTTTACTAAATCAATTTTAATGCTTTATGGCTAGCTTTTACACGTATGTACGTAAATATTGAACTTACTATATATAATATATAGAAATTAATTTAATCATTTTAATGAAAGTTGTAAGCAAGGCCTTTTCTTTACGCTGTTTGATTGCATTGATAATAATAATAATAATGTCCTAAAGACCGATTTCGGCCACAGCAGCCAATCTCAAGAGAGATTAGCCAACTACGCAGGAGATATTATAGTGCACAAGTGTGTGCGCAAGCACTGGTGCACTCTCTGTTCCCTAACTCTCATAATCCGATAGGACGGCAATCCAACACAATCGGAAAGAGTTCAGGCGCAGGACCAACGGTTTTACGTGCTTTCCGAGGCACGGGAGTGTACACACTTTCAACTTCCAGACTGCGGGCTCCTACTGAGAATTTTTCTGAATTGAACCCAGGACCTCCGGGTTTGCTGCCTTACATCAAGCTTCTAGACCAACGAGGCAATTTACACATCACATTGTATATGTATACACTTCATGTACACCACATAACACCACATTTTCGGTACTTTGGGCTTTGGTGGACACGGGTATGGAAAAAATCCTGTATGCCTGTGTCTACCTGTCTGTCTGTGATCGCACAGCGGGAATCAAGAGATAACAAGGCTCACAGAATACCTCAGTGAGGCGGCTGATGCGGCTCAACGGTTGTACCCCACAGCCCAATTGGTGTTTCTGGGGGATTTTAATGCCCACCACAAGGAGTGGCTATTTCCATACCAGGACACTGACCATGCTGGGTTAGAGACGCGAAGGCTAGTCTTAGCGTTAGATCTTACCCAGCTGGTCCATGGTGCTACACGAGTACCTGACGTTGACTCGCATAAGGCCTATTGCTTGGACCTTCTACTGACAACTGATCCGGACCGTTACTCAGTGGCGATCTCTTCACCGTTAGGTAAGTCCGACCACTGTCTGGTGATATCTGTATCTGTCTACTCACCGCCCAACCCCAGTCCTACTGGAACTCGGCGTGTGTAGCGATACAAGTCAGCAGATTGAGAAGGAATGCGCTCTTTCCTTGCATGCTATCCTTGGCAGCGTGTGTGCTTCTCATCTGGTGATACCTCGATTAGCGCGCAAAGTGTGACAGATTTGCTACGTCTATGGAATATTTTATTCCATTTTCAGACGTCCCACTCTCCACTAAAGCTCAACTTAAATAGCTTAAAGTAGTATTTTAGTATTTGTTTAAAAAAAAAAATCTTATTTTTTTTTATTGTCTATGCATGTATTTAAATTGTTACTATATACAATACGCGTTAGAAGGTTTTTATCAAAATGTGCGAGGTCTCAGGACCAAAATAGAGGCAATTTCTACAGCAGCGCTATGTCATGACTATGATATAATAGTACTTACTGAAACATGGTTAAACAATACGGTTTTTGATACTGAAATATTTGATAATCGTTACATTTTATACAGACGAGATCGCAGTTCATGCCCACTTTCTAGCCATAAGAGGGATGGCGGTGGGGTCGCTATAGCTGTTAACAAAAAAATTGAGTCCATAAGAAAATATGATTGGGAATCAAAATGTGAGGATTTATGGATATCGATTAAAATAAATAAAAGTAAAGTTATATATATCTGCGGTATTTATGTCCCGCCACCTATAACAGAAGATTAATTAAAATGCCTATTTAAAAATGTTAACTACGTTTGTAATAATAAAATTAGTCCTAACTCCCCTACGCTCATTATGGGAGATTTCAATTTACCTAGTATAACTTGGGTAATGAACAGTGACGGCGACGACTTCATACCCGATCGACATAGTAACAACATAGATAGTATTTTTTCTGGAAAACCTTGCTTTTAAAAATTTCAAGCAACATAATTATATTACGAACGTTAATGATCGTATCTTAGACCTAGTTATGTCTAATGGTCAAAATTTTATAAAAGTTCATAAGTCACCAAATGAAATTACATTAAAAATTACGAAGAACCACTTTATAAAACCTTCTCGTAGAGTCTGCCTAAATTTCTTTTTGTGTGACTACGAGAGTGTATGTAATGAATTAGATCAAATAAATTGGCCATTATTATTAACAAATACGAATTCTGTTGATGAAAAACTAAATATTTTCTACAATATATTAATGCCTATTATCTATAAACACACACCCATGCGCAAACCACGTGAAAATCATTATCCGATATGGTACACAGCTCCTCTAATAAGGGAACTATGCGAAAAGGCTAAAGTCCATCATAAAAGCAAGATATATAATAATTTAATGGATAAATTTACTTACGAGTTGTTGCGAGAACGTTGCACAATGATGATTAAAAAATGCTATGATAGTTTTAAAAAACGCGTAGCTGATAGTATTCGAAATGACCCTACATATTTTTGGAACTTTTTTAAACAACAAAGAAAAAATGGCACTAAATGTATACCAAACAAAATGTCTCTAGATGACCACGTAGTGAAGGGAAGGAAAGATATATGCAACGCTTTTGCTAAATATTTCGCATCGGTATACATAGAAAGCACAAATTATGAGGTAGTAAATAGTTCTTCGACATTAATTTTGAACAATAGAACTCAATTTCGGAATTCTTATGCACCATTTAATAATTGTAAGCTTACTGAGGATGAAGTTTTTAAACAACTTTCTACCTTAGATCCACTTAAGGGACCCCGCCCAGATTATCTAGCTCCGATATTCCTGAAAAAATGCGCTAAACAATTGGTTGCAGTGTTAGTAGTGCATACTAACACTTATTTATAATTGTTCTTTGCAAACAGGTATATTTCCAGCTAAATGGAAAATTGCTCATGTAACTCCGATACATAAGTCCGGAAATTCAAAAGATATTACAAACTATAGGCCTATATCTATTTTATCCGTATGTGGAAAGATTTTGGAAAGCCTTGTACAAAAAAAATCTACTATCATATAGCACCATCCCTAGTTTCAAATCAGCATGGATTTCGCCCTCATAAATCCACAGCTTCTAATTTAGTTTGCTACGTTTCAGATATCACTGAGTCAGTCGATGCTACTGGTGAAGTACATGCATTATACACTGACTTTCGTAAAGCTTTCGATCTAGTCAACCATAAAATTTTATTAAATAAAATTGAATGCATGGGAGTTCACAGTTCACTGTTACTTTAGTGTGAATTATATTTGGAAAACCGTTCGCAACTTGTCGCTTTTAATGGTTTTAAATCCTTCGAGAGCAACGTACCCTCAGGAGTACCTCAAGGATCACACCTAGGTCCATCATTCTTCTTAATTTTTATAAATGATTTGGCATTTGATATAAAATCTAAATTCAAGATGTTTGCAGATGACTTGAAAATTTATAGAACCATTGAAAGCCAAGCCGATGTCGAAGCTTTACAACATGACATTGATACTGCTTATTCGTGATGCACAAAAAATGATATGTCTTTGAATATTGAAAAATGTTTTTACATAAAATTTACTAGGAAGAAGTCGCCGATTTACTGTAGCTATAAAATTAATAATGTGACCTTAAAAGATGTTTCTAGTATTAGAGATCTGGGTGTTATCATAGATTCTGCTTTAAGATTTCGACAACATATTGAGCATATTACATCTAAGGCATCTAAGATATCCGGTCTAGTTTTTAGGCAAATGAAAATATTTAAGGACCATAACTTGTCAATTCTTGTGTTTAATAGTATTGTACGTAGTATCCTTGAGTATTGTGGCACTGTTTGGAGTCCAGGATACCAAGTTCACTCCGACAAAACAGAGCGAATCTAGAAACGATTTCTGTACCACCTATCGTACACGGACTTTAGATGTAGTCAACTGTTTTCATACGAATCTCGTCTTACTCATTATAATATGAGGTCACTCAAGGAGCGTCGAAGGGTTGCAGATGTAATTTTTTTGTCTAAATGGCCTAATTGATGCACCTGAACTGCTCGAGCGTTTAAGTTTCGCAGTGCCTCGTGACGGTAGCCGCTTACAGAATCGCAAGACGTTTTGTTTGCCTCATACAAGAAGCAATCTTGGTCAGCATGGTCCGCTGTATAGAATGCTATCTTTTGCTAACTGTTACTTGATACTATAGATATCTTTAACAATAATATCAGGGCCATTAAAAAGAAAATGTCTACACAAATGGGTTAATTTTTAGTTCTATTTTTATATTATTTAGTTACTTTTTAGTTTAGTTTAATTCTGTTTTGCTTTTTAGTTATTTATTTTTATTTTACTTGGTATCCTCTCCAAAGTGAGACGTTACTTTACTCCAGAACAACTGCTCAACTTATATAAAGCACAAGTGAGGTCATGTATGGAGTACTGCTCTCACCTTTGGGATGGCTCTGCCAAGAACCAGCTTCAGGCTCTAGAGTTGATTGAGAGGCATGCCAGAAGGTTGATAGGAGACGACGCATTGGTCGAGTCTAGGCTCCAAAGTCTAGAACATCGACGTGTGGTTGCATCACTCTCAGTCTTCTATCGCATACATTTCGGAGAATGTGCTCAGGAATTACATGAACTGATTCCTCCAGCCCCTTTTTACTATCGAACGGCCAGTGGAAATTTCCCGCCTACGTACGAAGCACTTTGAGTCTACATTCATCATTCGCACTGCGAAACTTTGGAATGCTTTGCCTGAGTCCGTATTTCCCGATAGGTACAATGTTGATGTCTTCAAATCCAGAGTAAATAGGTTTCTTATAGGCAAGCGTGCTACATCTTAGACCGTGTCGATGCTTAACATCAGGCAAGTCAACGGTCAAACGCTGGCCTAATAATAGTAAAAAAAAAAATGTACCGAAAATGCAACCGATACAGGCAGGGTTTCTGCATAATGTTTTCCTCCATCGCCACATACGTGATGTGATGAGAATTAAGTATCGGGGGACATCTTGTTACTTAAGTAAATTAAATAATAGTATTTTTTATTTAGGAAAAGTTAGCTGAGCAAGATAAAGAATACATTCCACTGATGGCAGAACGAGAAGAGGAGTATCACCAAGAGATGACTGCAAAAATGAATAAGTTCCTCTTAGAGCACGCAGCGAGAGTCATCCAGAACGCTTGGAGAGAAGTGTTGGCTAATAGAGCTGAGAAGAAACGGGTAAGATAATGAAAATACAGCAATGTAAAGTTGTATATAGCATTTTATATTTTACACAAACTTCCGAGGCAAGTTTACCAATCGCAATCGCAACATATATATTTCAAATACGACTTAGATAGAACAGCTTCGATTACGATGAATATATATAATCTAAAGTATTATTTATGATATTCAATTAAAATGTATGGTTTTCCTTTAAAAAAATATTTTTATGCAGCTTAAAGGAAAAGGTAAAAAGGGGAAGAAAAAAACCTAAATCCGTTCCTTTTCCTTATATCATTACTTTTCTACCATGCCTTAGCCGTTTTTCCTATTTCCTATAGTACCTTAATCTACAAACAATCCCATTAGCTCAAGAAGTTGCAGAAGAAAATGCAAGCGGCCGCCGCAGCAGCAGAGAAGAAAGGCGGAAAGAAATAGAAGTGTCCTTCCTTAATTGTAAAAATTTTACTTATAAAAGTATTTCAATGTTTTTTTTTACTTTAATAAACTATTTTGTACAAAAGCAGTCGTTATTCGAGAATACAATTTTAATACTGTATATTTTTTGTAATAATAATAATAATATTTTTTGTATATGTTTGTTATTCATTTGAAAAAGTGAATTTATATTTATATAATATATTGTAATCAAGTTAGCCTAAGTATTATATAAATATCAAATACACATCAAAGTTGATAAGTTACGATAGTTTTATCAAAATATTATACAAAACTTTTAAAAAGCTGCCTTATTTCTTGGGACTGCTGTCTAATTCCAAATGAACTTGATCTTTCGAAATACTTATTATTTTCCTAATTTAGCTTTTCTTTGTCGTGTAGAGTTTTTAAGTGCGTCAAAGCCTTGAGGTCGATAAGGGTGTCGGATGAACTCTTCGTTGTCGGCACTAACGATATCGTGCGTCTCGCTCGTTCGCCATTACGAAGTACTGGGCTTAGATCCTAGAAATACAAATAATGTGTTACAATTTCGATTAAAATTCCTGCAATTATTAGGTTTTAAATCGTACAATCATGTACCTACCAAATTTGTGATCCTAAGTAATCTGTTGTTTATGAATTTATTTATTAGAATCACAGTAGAAATATTTACTTTGTAAATATAAATATTGTTTAAACAGCATAAAGTCAATTATTTAAGGATAAATTACAATCACTAGTTGGGCGAATTATTCTTAGTATTATAGCTGATTTTATATCGGGCAATAAATATTTTAAGTACCTATTGGCATTATGATATAAATATAATTGGTGACACCAACTCACTGTATGTGATCTCCTGGTACATGAGACACTCGCTCCAAAACAAATACTTAAGAATGAGTATTTTCAAATAATAAATATAATAAAAAATAAGAATACTCAAGCATTAAGCCTGTACAAAACATATATTGTGTTGTGGAGTAAAGTGTTAAATGAAACAACTAATTTATTCAATTTAATTTTTATTTCCAGATGAAGTTAGAATATTGAGAATTTGGTGAGGTGCGTTATATAACTTAATGTTGTAGTCGTACTTTATTTTAAATTAAAGCATTGTGAACCCTTCGCATCATAATTTAGTTAGGCGGTGCACCTGATGGTAAGTGGTCATCATCGCTCATAGACATTGACGTTGTAAGTAATATTAACCATTCCTTACATCGCCAATGCGCCACCAACTTTGGGAACAAAGACGATAACCAACTCAACCCCACAATGTGTCCTTTGTGCCTGTAGTTAGTCTGGGTCACTCACCCTTAAAACCGGAACGCAACAGTCCCAAGTATTGTTGTTTAGTGGTACAATATCTGATGAGTGGGTGGTACCTACATAGAAGAGCTCGCACAAAGCCGTAGGGCATTTATAAAAATATTTTAGATTTACAGCTATAACAAAACATTTCATACGAAATGGTTATACTTGTGTAGATTGACTACTTACGTATTACGTCATTAATTTGACTGGTGAAACATAATTGCTTCACCTAACCTATGTTACTATAGACTAGGCATCGAGTCTCGGGGCTGGAGTACCTTATTACTCTAGAACATTTCCGTGAGCTGATGGTGCGGCAGATGGAAACAACAGCGGCTGAAGAATTAACCACTAAGCTTAATACCAGGAAACTTGAGGCTTCTAATGAGAATTTGCTGGCGAAAATCAAAGGTAACAAATATGTATAATAGAATATATTTCCTTTAGTAATTTTTTTCCTTAAAATTAAAAATGTATTTAAAATATGATTCAATAGTATTGTGTGGTGCATATAATAATCATTAGTTGGTTTTCACTGGTTATGTTTATAATTTTAATACGTAGTATACAGGTGACTGGTTGAATACTATCAATATTTTAGGAGGATACTCGGTACATGATTCTCATTCGAATTATGTAAAAAAATAGGTACTTAATTTTTGACCAAATTTACAAAAATTTAAATTTAAATAAATGAAGTGTGGACAAAAGACGGCGGCGTCGGCGGCGCGTGCGGCGCGGTGATGTACTGTGCCGCTTGACATCCGCAACACCTGCCCCGCGGCCAATTAGTCGGACGAGCGCTGCCGTAAGGTTCGTATGTCCGTTTTCCCGCGCGCGCGCCTAGCGATCGATCGTAAGCGTATACCTAATCTGTCGTGTGTGATTCGTCATTAATAATTAAGTATGGCTTATCAATACACAAATGCAGAATACCTGGACAAGGTTCGTGCTTATGCGCGTGCGAATGATAGCTTACCGGGTGCCATCAATTTGTACCGGGAGATGTTCCCCAATCGCCGAGTACCTACTGCCAGCGTAATCTTAAACGCTAATCAAAGGCTACGAGACTTTGGACAGTTCCGTACTCCAACACATGCCCAAAGACGAGCAGGAGCGGATTACAATAATTAGATTTTGTCTGTGTGGATAGTTGAGTAGGTAGGTTATTTGAAAAAACTCATTCATATAATTAATTAAGTAATTATTTTGGAGCAAGTGTCTCCTGTACCAGGAGATCATACACAGTAAAAGCTTAAAATGTTACTTTACTAATCGCTGTGAGTACATGGAAAATATATAATTAAAACTACTATTAGGGCATCCTTATTAAAGCAGTAGAACCCAAAACAATGAATTTAAGATTTTTTTGTCTGTGTGGATAGTTGAGTAGGTTATTTGAAAATACTCATTCATATACTTAATTAAGTAATTATTTTGGATTAATTGTCTCATGTACCAGGATATCATATACAGTGAGTTGGTCGCACCGAACCGGATTACTATAATTAGATTTTTTTGTCTGTGTGGATAGTTGAGTAGGTAGGTTATTTGAAAATACTCATACATATACTTAATTAAGTAATTATTTTGGAGCGAGTGTCTCCTGTACCAGGAGAGCATACACAGTAAGAAAAGCTTGTAATGTAACTAATCGCTGTGAGAACATGGAAAATATTGATATAATTAAAACTACTATTGGAGCATCCTTATAAAAGCAGTAGAACCCAAGATAATGAATTTAAGATTTTTTTGTCTGTGTGGATTGTTGAGTATTTATTTGAAAATACTCATTCATATAGTCAATAAAGTAATTATTTTGGATGAATTGTCTCATGTACCAGGAGATCATATACAGTGAGTTGGTCGCACCGAACCGGATTACTATAATTAAATTTTTTTGTCTGTGTGGATTTTTTTTTTATGTTCGCCGGGAGGGCAAATGACTCTACTCCACCTGATGGTAAGTGGTAGTAGAGTCCAAACGCGACGACGGCCAGTGCAGACGGGAAAAACGTTCTGCATTAGCCGCCTTCGCCTTGCCGGCCCGCAAGATGCCTCTTCACGCCTCGTTTGAAGGAACCCGGGTTGTAAGAGGAGGGGAACACGTGAGCTGGTAAGGAATTCCATTTTTTGGAAGTGCGACAAAGAAAGGAGTTGCCAAATTTCTTTGTTCGCGATGGAATTGATGTCACAGTTAGGCGGTGACATCGAGAACCAGCTCGCGTGGACTTAAGAAGGAAGGGGGAAGCAGGAATTAGAGAGAATAATTTCTCAGAGCACTCGCCGTGATACAGTCGATAGAAAGCGCTCAGTGCTGCTATCTCACGATGCAATTGTAAAGGTTCAAGGGTGTTTGTGACCTTTACGTCGCCAATAATGCGTACGGCACGTCGCTGCAACCGGTCCAAGGCCTCAAGTAGGTACTTATAGGAGCCATCCCAAAGGTGCGAGCAATATTCCACGCAAGACCGTACCTGTGTTTTGTACAGCAGGCACAGTTGTTGTGGCGTGAAAAAGCGCCGCACCTTGTTTAGAACTCCAAGTTTCCGTGAAGCTGTTTTTATAACAGCCTCGATGTAATCCCTTGGACTAAGGTCGCAGCGAACGTCAATCCCCAGCATGGCGATTTTGCTTTGCATCACCAGCGGAGTACCACAGAGGGAGGGATGAGGGGAAAATGTTGACTTTTTCGCCGTGAGAGCGCATACCTGTGTTTTCTTGGCATTAAACTCAACAAGTTTATCAGAGCCCCATTTGGCGATGAGCTCTAAAGTCCTATCGAGTTCAATGACAAGATCCTTCCGCCTCTCCTCAATTTCCGCTCGCCCAGCCACTGCGCGTCCGTGGTATCCACCATGCACTGTACTATCGTCTGCATAGCAATGTATTGTAGTGTAATAAGTAGTATGTAAGTCAGATGGCGTATAAATATTAAGATCGTTGTACTAATTAGTCATTAATAAATCATCTTCTACCAAATACACTCGTTTCAATAACATTAAGTCCCCTCATGGCGACCCTGCCATATTTGAGGCGCGCGACGCGAATTTGATCGCAGTATAGTGTTGCAGCTCCAAAATCGGACGATGAGTTGAAGAATTGGATATAAGTTCAAATTAAAGCAATATGTAGAAATTTAAGTTTATTCTTCGTTACTGTTTTATTAAAAAAAAAAAAAAAAACTAACTATGTGCCGATCCAGCGTCGAGAAAGAAACAGTATTTGTAAATCAAAACGCCGCAGGCTCGAACCAGGCACAAGTTGAAGAAATACGAATGCATCTGTCTACAATCAGCATAGTTTTATGCCAATGTTTCAACCGGAAATATATTCGATTCAAGATTATGAGTTATGCGACTTTAGGTCAACTGCTAATGATTTAAATTGGGCTAAAGCTTTATTCAACATTTTAAATTTAAATCACCTCAATACAGAGGAGCGCAAATCCATTCAGGATATATTGTGTGCTACTGGGCATTGCAGCACTGTACTTTATTTATAAAAAGTACAAAAAATGCCACAAAAATTGGATATCGGATAAGATCACGCAAAACAACTTAAGACGGTCATTCACCCGCGCAAGAGACATACCCAACCAGTAGAGAAGTGACGGCATTAGAATTACGAAGAAAGTGCGTGAAAACCAGGTATTTATATTTAATATTAATAAAAAGTGCGTGAGTGTTTTGTAAAGTGATCCAATAACATTTCAGAAATAAACTTTGAACTGTTAAAATGACTATTTATAAACTTTAAGGTGATTTTTTTTTAACGAATTAGTGTAGAATCTAGTAAAATAAATGTATCCTATTAATATTATTTAATCGATTAAGTATGTATAATGTAAACAAAGAGTTTCATATTGCAATGTATCAGGTCGTAGCCCCTACCATGGTAACTACTCGTAAGTGAGTTAATATACTTGTTATGTATTTCTTTTATAAATATGTTGTTATAAGGGAATGGAAGATGATTTAGTTAAATGTTTAGATGAACTTAATTTGATAAGAAAATATTTAATTAAGAAGGGAAAGTTAAGATATCAAGGTAATGTTATAAAAAATAAGTTAGCGGAAACTGAGAAAATATTTGAGAAAAGTTCGAATATAATCCAATGTATTACTTCTAAAGAAATAAAGCCAAAGTCTCTTACATTCATTGCTTCAATAAGCGATGAAATAAAGTCATACCACTCACAAATTATCAATTTATGTTCTAAGCCTGCATGTCATATGAGTAGTAGTGACAGTGACAGCGAAACGTGTTCGAATCCTGAACTAAAAATGGAGTTCGATTTGAAAACAGCATGTAGTTTAATTTCTGTTATGAATAATAACGAAAACAGCATTAAAGGTATCATTGACTCTATAGAAATATATTCGGATATGTTGTCATCATCGGGTCAAAAAATTACTAATTACATTTGTTTTAAAAAGTAGGCTGTCACAGAATGCTAAATTACGTATGTTGCCTGAATACAGTTCTACAAAAGACTTAATTAAGGATTTAAAAAACAAATTATTGGTAAAGAAAAGTCCTACCGCAATACAATCACGGCTACAAACTGTATCTCAAGGATATCGCACTATAGAACAGTTTGGAACCGAGATAGAGAACTTATTTGCAGATTTAACGATAGCTCAGGCAGACGGCGATGCTGAAAAATACGAAATTTTAAAACCTATTAATGAGCGATTCGCAATACAACGTTTTTCTGACGGTCTAAGAAATTCATGACTAAGTACGATTATTGCAGCACGCAACTACAAACACCTAAACGAGGCGATTCAAGCTGCGAAAGATGAAGAGCTGTCAGCTGCATCTTCGTCGCGAGGTGAGGATGTCATGCATTTCTTTCTCCACTCGTGGAAGAGGTAAGTCACATTCTCATTTTAATTTCCATACTAGACCACAGATTCGCGGCCAAAGATCATATTTCCCACAAAATAACGCAGGTAAGCCAAATAATTATACCTGCGCGTTGTGAATCATTTCATTACTTACTTTTGGATAATGATTCGGAAAATGACTTTGTTATCCACAGTCAGCAATTAGCTGATAACGTTTTCCTTGCAGGTTGTATCAGTAGGATACGAAATAACAGATTACTTGTTAAAATTTTAAATACCAATGAACATGATGTTACTTTGCCAATGTTTCAACCGGAAATATATTCGATTCAAGATTATGAGTTATGCGACTTTAGGTCAACTGCTAATGATTTAAATTGGGCTAAAGCTTTATTCAACATTTTAAATTTAAATCACCTCAATACAGAGGAGCGCAAATCCATTCAGGATATATGTGCAAAGTATTCAGATGTTTTCTTTTTGCCAGGCGATAAATTAAATACTAACAATATTTATCAACAATCAATAACTTTGAAACCAAATACGAGTCCGGTATATGTTAAGCAGTATAGATTACCCCATTCTTTAAAAAATGAAGTTAATAATCAAATTACAGAAATGCTTAAGAATGACATTATAGAAGAAGCTAAGAGTGAGTGGTCAAGTCCAATTTTGTTAGTACGAAAAAAAGTGATAGTGATAAAAAGTGGAGACTTGTTATCGACTATCGGAAACTTAATGACTGCGTTGTGGACGATAAGTTCCCTTTGCCAAATATAAATGAAATTTTAGACTCTCTCTGTGGTTCTATCTATTTCTCACACTTAGATCTTAATCAAAGTTACTATCAGGTAGAGTTAGATAAACGAAGTAGGGAATACACGGCTTTTACGACAAACACTGGTCAATACCAAATGAAAAGATTACCCATGAGTCTTAAAGACTAGTCCTAGCGCTTTTAGGAGAGCCATGTCAGTTGCAATGTCAGGGTTAACATTTGATAAGTGTTTTGTTTATTTAGATGATTTAGTTGTATTTGGAAGAAATTTGAGCGTACATAATAAAAATTTGATTGACGTTATGGAAAGGCTAAGAAAAGTTAATTTAAAGTTAAATCCCAAGAAATGTAATTTTTTGAAGAAAGAAATTCTTTATTTAGGACATTTAGTTTCAAAAGATGGAGTTTATTACCTGACCCTGCAAAAATCGAAATCCTACAAAAATATCCCATACCTACAAATACTGACGAAGTTAAAAGGTTCGTAGATTTTTTTGTCTGTGTGGATTGTTGAGTATTTATTTGAAAATACTCATTCATGTACTTAATTAAGTAATTATTTTGGATTAATTGTCTCATGTACCAGGAGATCATATACAGTGAGTTGGTCGCACCGAACCGGATTACTATAATTAGATTTTTTTGTCTGTGTGGATAGTTGAGTAGGTAGGTTATTTGAAAATACTCATTCATATACTTAATTAAGTAATTATTTTGGAGCGTGTTTCTCTTGTAGCAGGAGATCATACACAGTAAGAAAAGCTTGTAATGTAACTAATCGCTGTGAGTACATGGAAAATATTGATATAATAAAAACCACTATTGGGGCATCCTATTAAAGCAATAGAACCCAAAAGAATGTATTTTAGGTTTTTTTTGTCTGTGTGGATTGTTGAGTATTTATTTGAAAATACTCATTCATATACTTAATAAAGTAATTATTTTGGATTAATTGTCTCATGTACCAGGAGATCATATACAGTGAGTTGGTCGCACCGAACCGGATTACTATAATTAGATTTTTTTGTCTGTGTGGATAGTTGAGTAAGTAGGTTATTTGAAAATACTCATTCATATAATTAATTAAGTAATTATTTTGGAACAAATGTCTCCTGTACCAGGAGATCATACACAGTAAGAAAAGCTTAAAATGTTACTAATCGCTGTGAGTACATGGAAAATATATAATTAAAACTACTATTAGGGCATCCTTATTAAAGCAGTAGAACCCAAAACAATGAATTTAAGATTTTTTTGTCTGTGTGGATAGTTGAGTAGGTTATTTGAAAATACTCATTCATATACTTAATAAAGTAATTATTTTGGATTAATTGTCTCATGTACCAGGAGATCATATACAGTGAGTTGGTCGCACCGAACAGGATTACTATAATTAGATTTTTTTGTCTGTGTGGATAGTTGAGCAGGTAGGTTATTTGAAAATACTCATTTATATACTTGATTAAGTAATTATTTTGGAGATAGTGTCTCCTGTACCGGGAGATCATACACAGTAAGAAAAGCTTGAATTTAACTAATCGCTGTGAGTACATGGAAAATATTGATATAATTAAAACCACTATAAGGGCATCCTTATTAAATCAGTAGAACCCAAAACAATGAATTTAAGATTTTTTTGTCTGTGTGGATTGTTGAGTATTTATTTGAAAATACTCATTCATATACTTAATAAAGTAATTATTTTGGATTAATTGTCTCATGTACCAGGAGATCACATACAGTGAGTTGGTCGCACCGAACCGGATTACTATAATTAGATATTTTTTTTGTCTGTCTGGATTGTTGAGTATTTATTTGAAAATACTCCTTCATATACTTAATAACTAATTATTTTGGATTAAGTGTCTCATGTACCAGGAGATCATATATAGTGAGTTGGTCGCACCGAACCGGATTAATATAATAAGATTTTTTTTGTCTGTGAGGATAGTTGAGTAGGTAGGTTATTTGAAAATACTCATTCATATACTTAATTAAGTAATTATTTTGGAGCGAGTGTCTCCTGTTCCAAGAGATCATACACACTAAGAAAAGCTTGTAATATAACTAATCGCTGTGAGTACATGGAAAATATTGATATAATTAAAACCACTATAAGGGCATCCTTATTAAATCAGTAGAACCCAAAACAATGAATTTAAGATTTTTTTGTCTGTGTGGATTGTTGAGTAATTATTTGAAAATACTCATTGATATACTTAATAAAGTAATTATTTTGGATTAATTGTCTCATGTACCAGGAGATCACATACAGTGAGTTGGTCGCACCGAACCGGATTACTATAATTAGGTTTTTTTTTTGCTGTGTGGATAGTTGAGTAGGTACGTTATTTGAAAAAACTCATTCATATAATTAATTAAGTAATTATTTTGGAGCGTGTTTCTCCTGTACCAGGAGATCATACACAGTAAGAAAAGCTTGTAATGTAACTAATCGCTATGAGTACATGGAAAATATTGATATAATAAAAACTACTATTAGGGCATCCTTATTAAAGCAGTAGAACCCAAAACAATGAATTTAAGATTTTTTTGTCTGTGTGGATTGTTGAGTATTTATTTGAAAATGCTCATTCATATACTTAATAAAGTAATTATTTTGGATTAAGTGTCTCATGTACCAGATGATCATATACAGTGAGTTTGTCGCACCGAACCGGATTACTATAATTAGATTTTTTTTGTCTGTGTTGATAGTTGAGTAGGTAGGTTATTTGATAATACTCATTCATATACTTAATAAAGTAATTATTTTGGATTAATTGTCTCATGTACCAGGAGATCATATACAGTGAGTTGGTCGCACCGAACAGGATTACTATAATTAGATTTTTTTGTCTGTGTGGATAGTTGAGTAGGTAGGTTATTTGAAAATACTCATTCATATACTTAATTAAGTAATTATTTTGGAGCGAGTGTCTCCTGTACCAGGAGATCATAAACAGTAAGAAAAGCTTGAATTTAACTAATCGCTGTGAGTACATGGAAAATATTGATATAATAAAAACCACTATTGGGACATCCTTATTAAAGCAGTAGAACCCAAAACAATGAATTTAAGATTTTTTTGTCTGTGTGGATAGTTGAGTAGGTTATTTAAAAATACTCATTCATGTACTTAATTAAGTAATTATTTTGGATTAATTCTCTCATGTACCAGGAGATCATATACAGTGAGTTGGTCGCACCGAACCAGAATTATATAATTAGATTTTTTTGTCTGTGTGGATAGTTGAGTAGGTAGGTTATTTGAAAATACTCATTCATATACTTAATTAAGTAATTATTTTGGAGCGAGTGTCTCGTGTACCAGGAGATCATACACAGTAAGAAAAGCTTAAAATGTTACAAATCGCTGTGTGTACATGGAAAATATATAATTAAAACTACTATTAGGACATCCTTATTAAAGCAGTAGAAACCAAAACAATGAATTTAAGATTTTTTTTTGTCTGTGTAGATTGTTGAGTATTTATTTGAAAATACTCATTCATATATTTAATAAAGTAATTATTTTGGATTAATTGTCTTATGTACCAGGAGATCATATACAGTGAGTTGGTCGCACCGAACCGGATTACCATAATTAGATTTTTTGTCTGTGTGGATAGTTGAGTAAGAAAAGCTTAAAATGTTACAAATCGCTGTGTGTACATGGAAAATATATAATTAAAACTACTATTAGGGCATCCTTATTAAAGCAGTAGAACCCAAAACAATGAATTTAAGATTTTTTTGTCTGTGTGGATTGTTGAGTATTTATTTGAAAATGCTCATTCATATACTTAATAAAGTAATTATTTTGGATTAAGTGTCTCATGTACCAGAAGATCATATACAGTGAGTTTGTCGCACCGAACCGGATTACTATAATTAGATTTTTTTTGTCTGTGTTGATAGTTGAGTAGGTAGGTTATTTGATAATACTCATTCATATACTTAATAAAGTAATTATTTTGGATTAATTGTCTCATGTACCAGGAGATCATATACAGTGAGTTGGTCGCACCGAACAGGATTACTATAATTAGATTTTTTTGTCTGTGTGGATAGTTGAGTAGGTAGGTTATTTGAAAATACTCATTCATATACTTAATTAAGTAATTATTTTGGAGCGAGTGTCTCCTGTACCAGGAGATCATAAACAGTAAGAAAAGCTTGAATTTAACTAATCGCTGTGAGTACATGGAAAATATTGATATAATAAAAACCACTATTGGGACATCCTTATTAAAGCAGTAGAACCCAAAACAATGAATTTAAGATTTTTTTGTCTGTGTGGATAGTTGAGTAGGTTATTTAAAAATACTCATTCATGTACTTAATTAAGTAATTATTTTGGATTAATTCTCTCATGTACCAGGAGATCATATACAGTGAGTTGGTCGCACCGAACCGGATTACTATAATTAGATTTTTTGTCTGTGTGGATAGTTGAGTAGGTAGGTTATTTGAAACAACTCATTCATATAATTAATTAAGTAATTATGTTGGAGCAAGTGTCTCCTGTACCAGGAGATCATACACAGTAAGAAAAGCTTTAAATGTTACTAATCGCTGTGAGTACATGGAAAATATTGATATAATTAAAACTACTATTGGAGAATCAAAACCAAAAACAAAGAATTTAAGATTTTTTTGTTTGTGTGGATAGTTGAGTAGGTTATTTGAAAATACTCATTCATATACTTAATTAAGTAATTATTTTGGAGCGAGTGTCTCCTGTACCAGGAGATCATAAACAGTAAGAAAAGCTTGAATTTAACTAATCGCTGTGAGTACATGGAAAATATTGATATAATAAAAACCACTATTGGGACATCCTTATTAAAGCAGTAGAACCCAAAACAATGAATTTAAGATTTTTTTGTCTGTGTGGATAGTTGAGTAGGTTATTTGAAAATACTCATTCATATACTTAATTAAGTTATTATTTTGGATTAATTGTCTCATGTACCAGGAGATCATATACAGTGAGTTGGTCGCACCGAACCGGATTACTATAATTAGATGTTTTTTGTAGGACATGGAAAATATTGATATAATTAAAACTTCTATTGGGGCATCCTTATTAAAGCAGTAGAACCCAAAACAATGAATTTAAGATTTTTTTGTCTGTGTGGATTGTTGAGTATTAAAAAAATTAAAAATACTAAAATTGTTTGTGTATATTTTATGAATTCTACCTACACTAGAACTACCTCTTAAATTGTGGCATTTTTTTTATGATATTTTAGATTTAAGGTAGAGACCCAGTTGTTGTCTTGGCTACAGAAAATGAAACGACCTTGAAATGGGACAAAAATAAGTCAATCTCGACGATAATATTGAGAAGTATGAAGATGAAGTGCAAAAATGTCAAGAACTGCAGGTTTGATATTCACTGTTAATATACCGAATTGACATTTTCTTGTTTAAGCTTAAGTTGTTTAAGTGTTTTTCTTGAATATTTGTATAAAAACAGATACAGATATAATTTAAAAAAATAAGAGTCACTATTCTTCAACTTTTATATGCAAGTGATTTAAAATCTTATTAAACAATTAAAATTTGTAACAACGCAAAATTAAAATGGAATTTCTAACGATTTCCTTTTTACAATTTTAATGCTTTATGGCTAGATTTTACACGTATGTACGTAAATGAAAGTTGTAAGCAAGGCCTTCTCTTTATGCCGTTTGATTGCATTGATAATAATAATAATAATAAGACATTATTCTATAATATATCATAATCTAGTGTCCTAAAGGCCGAAATCGGTCTTTAGGACACTAAAGACCGATTTCGGCCACGGCAGCCAATCTCAAGAGAGATTAGCCAACTACGCAGGAGATATTATAGTACACAAGTGTGTGCGTAAACACTGGTGCACTCTCTATTCCTTAACTCTCATAATCCGATGGGACGGTAATCCAACACAATCGGAAACAGTTCAGGCGCAGGACCAACGGCTTTACGTGCTTTCAGAGGCACGGGAGTGTACACAATTGCAACTTTCAGACTCCGGGTTCCTACTGAGGATTTTTCAGAATTGAAACCAGGACCTCCAGGTTTGCGGCCTTACATCAAGCCTCTAGACCAACGAGGCAGTTTACACATCACATTGATATACACTTCATGTACCGAAAATGCAACCGATACAGGCAGGGTTTCTTCACAATGTTTTCCTTCATCGCCACATATATGGGGGACATGTTGGTTCTTAAGTAAATATATATAATAGTATTTTTTATTTAGGAAAAGTTAGCTGAGCAAGATAAAGAATACATTCCACTGATGGCAGAACTTCAAAATCAATTCACAGCGTTCACGCTGGTCAAAATACTGCAAAACACATCCCGCAAGTGTTTTCCGCCACAGAGAAGAGACAACGCACCAAAACTCTCTGCTGAGACACTCGAGCTCATGAGAAAACGACGAGAACTACCATCGTTTTTGTCAGATAAGGCCTTAAATCGAACAATAAAAACGCTGACGCGACGCGATCTCCGACGCTCCAATACCCGTGCCATCAAGGCTGCGATTGAGCAAAATCGGGGATCGAAAGTGTTCGCTCGCAAGTTTGGGAGGCCGCGTCTGACAAAACTTAAAACTGAAAATGGTGGGGTCGTTACCTCTAGGCCTGAGATTGTCGGAGAAGTAGAGAGGTTTTATGGGCAGTTGTTCTCTTCAAGATCGGATAAACCCGGGGGAATCAGTATTGATGACCAGCGCGCCCCTCTTACGCGCCATTACTCCGAGGAGCTCGCGGTCGTTGACCAAGGCGAGATTAGGGCGGCTCTTGCTTAAAAACAACAAAGCTCCGGGAGATGACGGAATCACAACAGAGTTGCTTAAGGCAGACGGGACTCCGGTTCTGAAAGAGCTAGCAAGCCTCTTTAATTCCGTCATCCAACATGGCAAGACCCCGGAAACGTGGAGCGGGAGTGAGGTGGTACTGTTTTTCAAGAAAGGCGATAAAACCCTCTTGAAAAACCACAGACCAATCTCCCTCCTGAGTCACGTGTATAAGCTGTTCTCAAGAGTCGTCTCGAACCGTCTCGCCAGACGACTTGACGAGTTCCAGCCCCCAGAGCAAGCCGGCTTTCGATCAGGCTACAGCACCGTAGACCACATCCATATTGTTCGGCAGATGGTACAATCAGCCGCTGTGTATGGCTTTTGTGGATTACGAGAAAGCCTTTGACTCCATCGAAACCTGGGCAGGGCTCGACTCATTGCAGAGATGTCATGTCGATTGGAGATATATCGAGGTACTGAGATGTCTGTACAACGCCGCTACAATGACTGTCCACATCCAGGACTGTAAGACGAAGGCGATCCAACTGCGCAGAGGGGTGAGACAGGGGGATGTAATATCCCCGAAACTGTTCACCAACGCGTTGGAAGACGTTTTCAGGACGCTGGATTGGACTGGGTATCAATATAAAGATGGGAGTCAATATAAACGGCGAATACATCTCACACCTTCGATTTGCCGACGATATCGTCATCATAGCAGAGTCGCTGGAACAATTCACCGAAATGCTGCGTAGCCTAGGCGAGTCTTCCCGGTGTGTCGGTCTCGGTATGAACTTGGACAAGACCAAGGTTATGTTCAATAGGCATGTCGTGCCGGGACCGATACACGTCGAGGGGAAACCTCTCGAAGTTGTTAGTGAATATACCTAGGACAGATAATACAAGTCGGTAGAAACAACTTCAAGAAGGAAGCCGATCGAAGAATTCGCTTGGGATGGGCAGCATTTGGCAACCTTCGTCAAGTCCTCAAGTCGTCTATACCGCAATGTTTGAAGACGAAAGTCTTCAACCAATTCGTCTTACCTGCCATGACATACGGTGCCGAAACGTGGACACTAACTGCGGGACTAGTCCACAAATTCAAAGTCACTCAGCGTGCTATGGAGCGAGCTATGCTCGGAGTATCTTTGAAGGATAAGATCAGAAATGAGATTATCCGGAAAAGAACCTGAGTCACCGACATAGCTTGCAAAATTAGCAGGCTGAAGTGGCAGTGGGCTGGTCACGTATGTCGTAGGACCGATGGCCGTTGGAGCAGACGAGTCTTAGAGTGGAGACCGCGAATCGGCAAGCGCAGCGTAGGGCGCCCTCCAGCCAGGTGGACCGATGACCTTAAGAAGGTGGCGGGCCCCAACTGGATGCGGAAGGCGGAGGACAGGGAGCTTTGGCGCACCTTGGGAGAGGCCTATGTTCAGCAGTGGACAATGATTGGCTGTTGATGATGATGATGACAAACTTTCGAGGCAAGTTTACGCAATCGCAACATATATATTTCAAATACAACTTAGATAGAACAGCTTCGATTACGCTGAATATATACAATCTAAAGTATTATTTATGATATTCAATTAAAATGTATGGTTTTCCTTTAAAAAAATATTTTTATGCAGCTTAAAGGAAAAGGTAAAAAGGGGAAGAAAAAAACCTCAATCCGTTCCTTTTCCTTATATCATTACTTTTCTACCATGCCTTAGCCGTTTTTCCTATTTCCTATAGTACCTTAATCTACAAACAATCCCATTAGCTCAAGAAGTTGCAGAAGAAAATGCAAGCGGCCGTTGCAGCAGCAGAGAAGAAAGGCGGAAAGGAGTAGAAGTGTTCTACTTTAATTGTAAAAATTTTAATTATAAAACTATTTCATTGTTTTTTTTTACTTTAATAAACTATTTTGTACAAAAGCAGTCGTTATTCGAGAATACAATTTTAATACTGCGGAAAGCAAGAAATATTTTTTTGTATATGTTTGTATATTCATTTGGATAAGTGAATTTATATTTATATAATATTTTGTAATCAAAGTTAGCAAACAAGCACCTAAGTATAATATAAATATCAAATACACATCAAAATTGATAAGTTACGATAGTTTTATCAAAATATTATACAAAACTTTTAAAAAGCTGCCTTATTTCTTGGGACTGCTGTCTCATTCCAAATAAACATGATCTTTCGAAATACTTTTTAAATTATTTTCCTATTTTACAAAAATACCACAGATTTTATTTTTATAGCTTTTCTTCATCGTGTAGAGTTTTTAAGTGTCTCAAAGCCCTGAGGTCGATGAGGGTGTCGGATGAGCTCTTCGTTGTCGGCACAAACGATATCGCACGTCTCGCGCGTTCGCCATTACGAAGTACTGGGTTTAGATCCTAGAAATACAAATAATGTGTTACAATTTCTATTTAAATTTCTGAAATTATTAGGTTTGATATCATACCTATACCGCACAATCACGTACCCAACACATTTGTGGTCCTAAGTAATTCGTTGTGTATGAATTAATTTATTAGAATCACAGCAGAAATATTTACTTTGTAAATATTTATATGGTTGAATCAGAATAAAATTAATTATTTAAGGATAAATTACAATTGCAATTCTAGTTGGCCGAACTATTCTTAGTTTTATAACTGTTTTTATATCGTGCAATAAATATTTTAAGTACCTATTTGCATTATGATATAAAACGTTTAGCTTACATTATATTTAGTTTAATGATAAATTAACGTCCAGTGACTGATGAAAAGTCGATTTGTGCTTCGATCTTATTTATGCAATGACACCACATGTAAATGTCATGAGTATAATTAAATAACTATTTGTTTTACTTATGTATCTTTAGAGTGACAATATATTTTCTCATCTTAAGCAATATTTATTATAATGATGTACTAGATTCCATCCGAGGTATCTGCCGCGTGTGATGGGAGTGGGTTTTTTTTTCGAATTGACCTGTTGCTTTTGGCGCAAATGGCCTCGACAGCGTCTGCTGGAGTGGGGGTGTTATATCTCTTTCTGTACTTCTGACAACGTATATGTGATACTACATGATTATTGGTTAAGTAATAGTAAAAGCGTAACAAACAAACATACATTCGCATTTATAATATTAATAAGTAAGGATTATATTTATTTACTCGTAGTTGAACGTGCAACGCATGCGCGTTGTGCTCCGTCTGGGAGATCTTTGATTGTGCTGCTTTAAGTTCCGCGTCCAGGCTCTGTTTCTCTTTCTCCAGCTCTTTAAGACGACGTTCAGCTTCTGTTATAGATGTTTATTAAAAGTATTAGTGAATTATAAGCACAATATCTTTGTGTATTTTTATTTTTATATGTATATAGCACTATTGTTTTAATTGGATATAATTATAAATAAGATCCGAGATGGCCCAGTGGTTAGATAAAGTGGTTCGCGCCCTGGCAAGCGACACTGAATTTTCACGTGCTTAATTTGTTTCTTAATTCATCTCGTGCTTCGCTTAAATTCTGCCACATGTGTATTCCGCCAACCCGCATTGGAGCAGATTGGTGGAATAAGCTCACTTTCTCATAAGACTTTCTCCTCAAAAAATGAGAGGGAGCCTTAGCCCAGGAGTGGGAAATTCACAGACTGTTACTTTACTGTATAATTATAAATATTTCATAACATCGTGTAAATTTTTGTAAAAGGAGTAAAACATTTGTTTCTATTTCTTTATGTAAAAAAGTAAAAATTGTCATAGGAATCAATCCTA
This sequence comes from Nymphalis io, assembly GCF_905147045.1. Lineage (NCBI taxonomy): Eukaryota > Metazoa > Arthropoda > Insecta > Lepidoptera > Nymphalidae > Nymphalis > Nymphalis io. The sequence goes on along the minus strand of NC_065902.1, from coordinate 3,135,879 downwards.
CCAATATAATATATTGTTACGCGCGACGTCGAGGCGAGCCGTAAGAGATAGCTGCGAAGATCTAAGTAAGGAGGTTTTCGTACGGCGATGACATATAGGCGAACCGGATGGTACGGGCAGGCACAAAATGTCTGCTTGTCATATATTTAAAAGTTGTCGTATTTTCTTCTAATTAAAAGTATAGCGAAATAGTACGATATTGTATTAAAATAAGTGTTTATTTTCTCAAAACAGTAATTGATTGTAATAATATGCTTTAAATCTTTGTCTTAACAAAACTACATGCTTCTTACTATATAATATATTAGATAGACTAAACAAATCAAACCTCTGTATTGTGCTTCTTTTTCTGCTTGCAGCATTTCGAATTGTTTTCGTTTCAGTCTTTCTTCTTCTAGCATTTTGTTTTGTTCTTCTTGTAATCTTTCTAATTCTTCCCTCCTCTCCCATTCTTCTGCTAATACTCTGAAAATTACAAGTTATTTGTTCATATAGAAGCTTATTCATACGTTACTTCAATATTTGTATATCAATATAATATTTATCTTGTATTAAAAACACTAGTTGTAGCTACCGATCTTAATTTTTCAAGTTCTTTTAGATACCTGGCTTGTAATGCTCTAACAATTTCTTCGTCTCTCTTGGCTTGTGTTTCTTCTTGGAGAAGCCTTTCTAGTTCTGCTTGGGCGTTTTTCAGTTCTTCTAATTTTTTGTTATCCTGTTGCGCCAATTCTGCTAACTCCTGGAAAAAAACTAGGTACTTAGTACTAACTATTTGTCTAAGCTTTTAAACTAGAATATTTGAATGTTCATTATAAGATGTATTTAGCGACATATAAATACTTATAATCTTACCTGGGCTTGTGCTTCAGCTGCCAATCTCGCGCGCACCTCTAATTGCAGTCTTGCTCGCGTTTCTCGAACTTCTTGCTCCCTCCTCGCTCCCGCCCCTCGTCTCCCTGCGCGTGCGCGGCGTTGGTAGCCATCTGCTCCGCCGGACACTGCTGCCGCTTGGCGTAGCGCTGAGAGCCATTGAAGACGACTCCTTAAATATAAATGTAATAACTAGCTTAATTTTATTAAACTATCTCTAATAATAATCTTCTGTTTTTAAGATGCTGATATGTATTAAATATTCAACACAACAAAATTAACTCACTTGTGATCCTGAGTCCCAAATTCAAAGGTTCTCTCGGGAGTGATGAGCTGAAACCGTTGTATTTTCCCTTCACCAACGGCTGCTTCTACTGAACAGTATTCATCTATGACGATCCTACCGCATTGGTCTTTTTGTGAGGAACTCTTATAATAAGTAAGAGCGCAAGGCTGGAGGACGCACCAGTATTCTCTCATTGTAGGTAAAAGATAGCCGCGTTTGAAAAGGTAACCCTAAAATAAAATAATTGGTTACTTTACTAAGACTTATTATAAAAAATCTAAATTGAAAGATTAACGAATCAGTTTTTTTATGTTTAATTTGTAATTGCCCAACCTTTTTAATAATATCTTCAATGAATACGTCATAAATTTCAGCTACAGCTTCTAATAAGGCTTCTGAGTGTAGTTGCTGATCACAGCAGTACTTTGCTTCTAGCACGGCCAGGAACGATGTCCATTTGAAGTGCCCTATTGATGACCCTAGTGCTTCCCAGTCCGCTGCGTCCCATCGCAGACCCAGACAGTGGACTAGCTGCTCCGTGATTATACCTGCTTCTGATGGCTGTAGTACTACCTGGATATAACGGCTAGTTTAGAATTAATTTGAAAAAGACCTATTTATGAATATGATGTTATGATTATATTGAACAGAAAAAAATATATTGATTAAGTTAGGGCGTGGACACATGTCTACGGTTTAGCACCGGCCACCGTGTAACGGCACGGCGCCACTACCAGGAGACGGCGCGGCGTCGTACCGCAGTACGGTGCCGTGTACGATGTATTGCACGTTAGTTTATGTTTTGTTGTTGCTTAGTTCGCACGTGTTAATGAAAATGACTGACAATGTAAATATCGACTTTTAATTTGCACTTCCCGTTCTCTTATGTAAATATATAATTATAAATAATTTTTAACATAAACCTACAGACAACATTATCAACAAAAGTGTTAAATGTAAATATAAGAGATGGTTCAGTAGAAACAACACGTGGATCTTTATCAATCTTCAAATCCAGGAAAGCATCACTTAGTTTAGAATTTTAGTTTTAGTGGAAAAATTAATAAGCACAACCGGCATTGACCCTCATACATTTATCATCTAATGGAAGGCATTAAGATGTTCCCATAGATAATTACTATAACAAGTTAGATAATTCCTAACAGTTTCGTCGTTCTTTTTCATAATTGCTTAATATTTTTTTCGTTATTATAATATGGTATCGGACTACACTACAAAGAGGTTAATGATTTTGTTTTTTTTGTTTTGTTTGAACTATTGATATCAACGTCCAAACAATGAAATTATTTTGATAAATAATATTCATAATAAAGTTGGCGTCACTTCGTCAATTGTCTGTCAATCTACATTTCGTAGATGGACAGAATTGACGTGTGTTGTATGTAATTAGAATATCGTAAAAGAGTTGACAAAAAAGTTAAATGGTCATTGAACTTTTAAATGTAACCGTCATGAACGGTCCCATAAGGCTTACACATGTCGACTCGCGTAAGAGAAATAATAAGTTAAAAAAAAATGTAATTACGTCAAGAATTACATTGTTTGTAATTAAATTAATAATCAAATTCATTTCTGTTAAATAAATAAATCGAATCGAATTTTAATTAAAAATGTATACACGAGAATCCAAAGAAATTGTCTGTATATCAGTTCGCTAATAATAACGACATATTTCAATAAAACTAAAAAAATAGTAAAGTGTAACTAACGTCTCCGCTGGGATATCTTTTAACCTACGCCTTTTAATAAATATGATATGCCTGAGAAATTATATAATGGAGATAAAATAAAGTCCATTCGCATGAAGATATAACGATGTAAACTTAAAGTAAAAGGAAATTATTCGTATTTTAAAATATCGTTTATGAATATATTGTTTTAGGAATATCACTTACATACTATACGATAAAAAAACTTTTAAATATTTGTTATGCATTCATGTTAAGTCATACTAATGATTTCGAACGTTCCTGTAAGACCCTGGAATGTAACAGTAGTATTGATATTGGACAATTTTATTTTATTTACATCATAAATATATCGAAATTAATTCAAATCATATACATAATTTTATACAGTTTGCTATTGCCTCAATATCACAAAATCTGCGACTAAAAACACCTTTCATTACAATTTAATAATAAAACTTACAACGTAATGACTGGCGTCATCCGCGTCCTGTACCAAGTCGGCTAGGAGACAGAAAATTCTGAACAATTTGAACACAGAATCATCACTGAAGATGGGTTTATCTCGCGCCAGTAGATTCTTCTTGCAAACGAACCAGCACACCTAAAAATTATAAATAAATATTATTTAGAATAGGTAGGTGATCTGGAAAATGTGCTACCTGATGGTAAGCAGGCACCACCGCCCATATACATTGGGGATGTAAAATATATAAACCATTTTTTACAGTGCCCATACGCCACCGATTATTGGATCTAAGAATGCCCTTCGTGACTTTTACATTCACTTACGCCTTGAACCGGGATACAACAACACCAAATAGTATTGTTGAGCGGTAGAATAAGTGATGAATGGGTGGTACCTATTTATATAAGCTTCCACAAAGCCCTACCACTAATTAATTTTACTAAAGTTTTTGTTACTCCATCAGGTTCTAATGACGGGACGGATCATACTGAAATTTAGTACATGTATGTTTGTCGTCACTGTGATTTCATCATATAGAACATACATATAGTGATACTATTTTAAAATATATATTTAATTTAAGATAAAAATATATATTATTTTACGATTAATCGAAGCGTGTCTGACAGCGTATTAAAATTAATAATAGGTAACCTACTTCACTAATCTTCTTTTCATACTCTCTGGCAACTGGTAGGTTCAAGGTCTTAGGGAGCGAGCTGAACACTTCATGCTGAAGGTAATATCGGAACTCGTCGAAGGTCAACTCCTGGGAAGACCGATAGTGGTCCAGACCCTTCTCTACTCCGTATAGATCTAGCAATGTGCCGATGTTTGCTGTTAGTACCTGAAATGAAGACAAATTGTTTTTTAAAATTTAAAACCCTCAATTAAGGCTTTGAAATTAACCGTATGTGTTAGTTAAAATTTATGTGTTTGAATTCAGATATTCCGTTTGTAATCGCAGTAGTTCAATTAACATAAATTTTAATAAAATAAAAAAGCTTTCGAAAGGAAAACTTATCGAAATTAAGAAGTTGTTTTAAAATTTGTATTTAAAATTAATGTTTAATCATTATGTCATAAAAAATTGAAAGGACATTAAAATGTTTGTCTCATTAGTCAATCTTTCCTTGAGCTAGATGAGTCAGTAAGTTTCATTAAGCATACAGACGGATACGGGTACTGCTACAATGACACTACAAACAAAAGACTACAAGCCATTTAAGCTAATGAGTCGTAAGCAAGTCGCGTCAGCTTATGGACGAGACAGTCAACCACTGTTTTCAGAAAGATATATTAAAAATAATCGGCCTTACTTATAAAAAATATTTGGCGACTCTTTCTTTACGCAATGGTTTATCTGTTTTTATCATTATTAATATACTGTTTAGTGAAACAATGATTTGTCTTTTTCTATCATAATTAATATGACATTGGAAAGAAGAAGACAGTATTGTTTACTAATCACCGGCTAATATCTGCGGTTTTTTTATTTAGTGTCAAAAGCCTACCACCAGTACGGAGGGAAGCCCTTCAGAAACTGCCTTCTATTCATTAAGTAGATCATATAAACTTATCGCTAAATGCTCTCAGCTCCCATAATATGAGTCATAGTCTATGCCGCTGTTATGCTTGTAAATTAACATATGTTTATGATGTTCTCTCGAAAATGTTTATTTTTAGTCTCATCGTTGTAATCGTGGCCGTGCATTGAGGTCTCTTGTTATTTGCGTACGTGCTGGTTTATCTGTTTTAGAATTTATTTTGGGGAACTAAACGAGCCTAATACAGTTTGCGAGTCACGGTTTACCGAATCCTATTTTAGTTAACATGAGAGGTTCGTTAAATAGTGACAAAATAATCATATTGTCCGGTCCGGACTTAGAGATCCAAGACCACTATTTAGGCACCCCCATTCTAAAGAGAGCAAAATTGTATTGTATTATATTTTTAGCTGGGTCTCTCAGCTAGAGGGGCTCCTGGGCCTAGGCATAAATTCGGGGCTACATATTATTAAATGTCTTTTTAGCAATAGTGTTACCTGCATTATAAAACTTTATAAATTTTTTTGCATGTACTTAGTTCTATATAAATATTCTATACATAAACGAAAAAATAAATGCTCAAAAGATCGCTTGTGGACAAGGCATTATTATTAAAGGAAAGTGTCGATTCAACCCTAAATAAAACGTAGGTCTATGTTTCTGGTTTCAGGTCTAGGTCTATGTGATGTAAATGTGTTTTAACATAATCAAATTTATATTTAGATATATAAATAAGCTATTGAGTGTTAAGCTTAATCGTAAACAATCCCAAAATGGTTTGCTTAATTACAGCTTAATTGGTTGACATTTACTGGTTTAAAATTAATTAAAAAAATCATCCATCACGTCATAGTTACAGATGAAGATGAATTAAATCTTGTAAAGAGAAAAACTTGTTTCAAACGATTATTAAGAAGTTAAGTTTTATAAAAAAATAAGAAGCAACTATAAAATTATATTACAATGCACGCAATACAGTCGAAACACTCTCCACCTTACTATAATAATCCGTTGGGACGGTAATTATCACAAGAAAGAGTTCAGGCGAAGGGTGAACGCCTTTACATGTTTTCCAACACGAGAATGTTAACACCGACGAATCCCACACTACTTAATGCTATAGCTGTCGAGAATTTTTTGTCACATAATTTAATAGTTTCTGGCTCGACCCGCGTTTTTGAAGTCCAGGTTCTGACGAGCTGCCTTACAACCTAACCACTATACCAACGAGACAGAGAATTTAAAAAAAAAACATTAAATGTCTTTGATGGACCACAAACCTTATTAATAACAAGTATCATGTCTGTACATCTTTCACTTGTATCGTGTTACTGAGTACCAAGTTAGTCAGTTCGTATTATTTATTGACACAACATGCTATAAACAAGGACATGTTCTTTTTAATAACCGTATGTTGTTTCAAAACTCAAATAAAAACCATTTTATATCTGTGACATTAATACTCAACTGATATTAAAAAAATAAAAAGTAGATTTATAACTAGTTTGCGATGACGTTAGATACAGGTGCAATAAATCCTTGCTTGTTCAAAAATAACAAAAAACAAAAATGTCATATTTGTTTACCTAGAATCATTATATAATGAGTCGAGTCTACGTGTGCCTCTACAGATCCCACAATGGTGACTTGGAGACAAGCCGATTATTCGACCATCTTAGTCGGGTGGCAGATGCTGCGCAAGAGCAGTTTCCTAACGCGGAATTGGTGTTTTTGGGGGATTTTAATGCTCACCATGAATCATGGTTGAAATCCCTCAAAACTGACCATGCTGGAAGAACTGCTTATGCTTTTGCTCTCACACACGACTTGACCCAACTGGTTGATCAGCCCACCAGGATCCCAGACATTGATGGGCAAGCGCCTTCTCTACTGGATCTTCTGGTGACTTCCTACCCGGTGGAATATCAGGTTGTGGTTCAAGCTCCACTTGGTTCTTCGGATCACGGCCTTATATCTACCAAAGTGCCACAGGCCAAGCTGCCGCCATCAGCGGTATGCAAACGTCGCGTTTGGCACTATAAGTCGACAGATTGGGACGGTATGCGCGATTACTATGCGTCAGTCCCTTGGAAGAAACGTTGCTTCAGTGGGAATGACCCGACAGCTAGTGCCGCTGCTGTTGCTGATGAGATCATGTTAGGAATGGAATACTACATTCCTAGCTCAGATCTCATCAACAGGGGTACGCGTAACCGTTGGTTCACGCGTGAATGTGCCGACGCTGTATCATCTAAGCAGGCGGCATATCGCGCGTGGATCAACGGCTGCATTAGCGGGGCATCTAACATTGACTCACTGAAAGCAAACTACAATAAAAATTCCAAGTCCTGTAGGAAGGCATACACGAGAGCGGATGCACAGCGCATTGTACAGATTGGTCATGACCTTATTTCGCATCCTAGGGGCTCCCGTAGCTTCTGGCGTCTGACCAAGTCTGTGCAAAACAATTTCTGCCAACTTTCGCTGCCACCGCTCAGAAATCCGGACGGATCGCTAGCTCACAGTCCGCAGGAGAAAGCCGACCTCCTGGCTAAACTCTTTGCCGACAACTCTGTGATCGATGATTGTAGTGCGCAGCCACCAACAATACCTTCATGTGGCCACACGATGCCTGACATCAAAATCAGGCAACGTGATGTGCGTGCGGAGCTGCAATCACTCGATATACGGAAAGCTAGCGGTCCCGATGGAATACCAGCCATTGTGCTGAAGAAGTGCGCGGCGGAGCTGTCTCCCGTGTTAACGCGCCTGTTCCAACTTTCTCTCTCTTCGGGATGTGTGCCGGAGGCTTGGAGAAGAGCTAATGTGCAAGCGGTTCCCAAAAAAGGGGATCGGTCTGACCCGGCAAATTATCGGCCAATAGCTATCACCTCAGTACTTTGTAAGGTGATGGAACGGATTTTAAACAACCAACTGATCCATTACCTAGAAGATCACTGTCTAATTAATGATCGTCAGTACGGGTTTCGACCAAAACGGTCCACAGGTGATCTTCTAGCGTACGTAACGCACCTCTGGGGTGAAGCTATCGACAAGCATGGAGAATCGTTGGCTGTCAGCCTCGATATCTCCAAGGCTTTCGACAGGGTCTGGCACAGAAGTCTTCTCTCCAAGCTACCGGCATATGGTCTGCCTGCTCAGCTATGCACCTGGATTGCCAGCTTCCTACACAAGCGTAGCCTTCGTGTTTTAGTAGATGGTTGCGCTTCACAATTCTATGTAGTGAATGCTGGCGTCCCCCAGGGATCTGTGCTATCTCCCACACTCTTTCTTTTGCATATCAATGATATGCTCTCTCTTGGGAACATACATTGCTATGCAGATGATAGTACAGTGCATGGTGGATACCACGGACGCGCAGTGGCTGGGCGGGCGGAAACTGAGGAGAGGCGGGAGAATCTTGTTATTGAACTCGATAGGACATTAGAGCTCATCGCCAAATGGGGTTCTGATAATCTTGTTGAGTTTAATGCCAAGAAAACACAGGTGTGCGCTCTCACAGCGAAAAAGTCACCATTTTACCCTCATCCCTCCCTCTGTGGCACACCGCTGATGATACAAAGCAAAATCGCCATGCTGGGGATGGACGTTCGCTGCGACCTTAGTCCAAGGGATTACATCGAGGCTATTATAAAAACAGCTTCACGAAAACTCGGAGTTCTGAACAAGGTGCGGCGTTTTTTCACGCCACAACAACTGTGCCTGTTATACAAAACACAGGTACGGTCTTGCGTTGAATATTGCTCGCACCTTTGGGATGGCTCCGCTAAGTACCTAATGGAGGCCTTGGACCGGTTGCAGCGACGTGCAGTACGCATTATTGGCGACGTAAAGGTCACAAACACCCTTGAACCTTTACAATTGCGTCGCGAGATAGCAGCACTGAGCGCTTTCTATCGTCTGTATCACGGCGAGTGCTCTGAGGAATTGTTCTCTCTAATTCCTGCTTCCCCCTTCCTTCTTAAGTCCACGCGAGCTGGTTCTCGATGTCACCGCCTAACTGTGACATCATTTCCATCGCGCACAAAGAAATTTGGCAACTCCTTTCTTTGTCGCACTACCAAAGAATGGAATTCCTTACCAGCTCACGTGTTCCCCTCCTCTTACAACCCGGGTTCCTTCAAACGAGGCGTGAAGAGGCATCTTGCGGGCCGGCAAGGCGGGGACGGCTAGTACAGAACATTCTTCCCGACTGTACTGGCCGTCGTCGCGTTTGGACTCTACTACCACTTACCATCAGGTGGAGTAGAGTCATTTGCCATCCCGGGGCATATAAAAAAAAAAATATAAATAATATATAATATAGCCGAGATGGCCTAGTGGTTAGAACGCGTGAATCTTACTTGTACAAATAATAATAAAAAAAATGTTTATATATCGAAATTAGAAATGAATACACTCCCGTGCCTCGTAAAGGATGTAAAGCCGTTGGTTCTGCGCCTGAACTATTCTCGGTCGGGACAGATCACTTTTCCATAGGATAATGAAAGTGAGGAAATAGAGAATGCACCTGTGTTTGCGCACACACTGGTGCACTATTATTAATATGTCCTGCGCAGTTGGCTACTCTCTCTCGAGACTGACTGCTGTGCTGAAATCGGTCAGAAGGACATCAGCACCACATATCGAAGGTTAGAAATTAAAAAACGCATCATACGCAAAGACCGATTTAGTTTTTCACTTTCAATTATGGACACTTTAATTGATATGTAGTTTATCAATTTCTGCCGTTAAATAAAATAATCTTTTGTCTGTTGGTGGTTTCTATAGCTTTTGTTTACTATTATTATATATAAATCGATATAAATTTGACTTTGACACTTTTGACAGTTGTCAAAGATCCCATAGAAATTGTCATAAAAAAGTCATCCCCTATTTTTACCTCTTAAGTTTTGCAAATAGGACCGGAAATATGCCATAAATATAAACAAAAGAAGATTTTTAAAAATCAACCTATAAATGACGGAATTCTGAGGTAACAAACTAACGAAATAAGAACCACCACCTTCTTTTGAAGTCGGTTAATAACAAAATTAAAACACTGACAAAAGTCAAAACGTTCGATAAATTATTTATAGGTTCAAATTTAAATAGAAAAATGGCCATTTGCGATAATGGCTTATTTGTATTATATTGACATGAGAACATATTTTCAAGACTTAATTTATACTTATAAATCAACGAGGAATAAGAAAGAGAAAGAGTCAATTAGTTCTGTTAGAATAAGCTGTTTTGAACACCTTGATAAGAATGAGGGAGTATTTTACAATGTTACTTGATAGTACAGCTCGATTTAGAGAAAAAAGATAAAAAGTACCCATTAATAATCAATTATTATTCTTTTTTATTACTCCGCTAGTTATTATAAAGCCTTAGATACTTCAAACATCTTATTATGACGCTTCTATTGCTTATAAATTGTATAAATTCTATACAAATAAACCATAATGAGATATGCTACACCACATGACTCACCATCCGGTTACGTTTGCACTGGCGATCTTGACAGAACAATACGCTTTTAAAATTATTTTATGACAACAGAAATCGCTTCGTATCTCATTCGTGAAATATTGTAAACCTACTTACAGTGATATGCTAATTTGAAACGTGTATCCTTTTTTATAAAATAGTTAGGGGGACGGGCTAAATATATATATTGTTTATATATAAATATTAGCTAGCGCTTGACTGTTATCACACCTGATGGAAAGTGAAGATACAGTCTAAGGTGAAGCGCGCATGCCTAGAAGATGCCTATTCACTCTTCACTTGAAGGTAGGTAAGGATATTGTAGGTGGTGGGGAAAACGGAGACATAGATATCGGCAATGTAAGAAATATTGACCATTCCTTATATCGTCAATGCGCCACTAACCTTGGGAACTAAGGTGTTATGTATTTTGTGCCTGCAATTACACTGGCACACTCACCCTTCATATCGGAACACAACAATACGAAGTATTAAGGCGGCGGTGACCACTTACCATCGGGTGGCCCATTTGTCAGTCCGTCGACCTAAAAAAAAACAATACGCATACCTGGCAGAAATTATGCCCTTTTTGCATCTGAAACGTTTTGCATAAATGTAACGTTGCACTTAAATTCGAACTTGCAACTTCACTATAAAAAATATTTTGACTATGATATTGTTTTTATACTTTTAAGTAATAATAAAATATTAGTAATAAGTTAAAGTTATGTTTTATAAATGGTTAATAGCTCTATAAAAGGATTATACTGCCAGGTACATTCTCGGTCCGAATGGAGTTGTATACTAAGTTCTCGTAGTAAGCATGGAACACGTCGTGTGAATATTAAATCCCCGCAAACTTGTATTACTTATATATTTACATATATACGTCGTAAATAAACATGTACATATGTTAAATGTTTAGTCATTGAAGGTATTATTTACTATCAATGTTAATATTCAACACGATTCATAGATATATAGTTGTTTGGAATATATAATGTTAAATATTGTTTGTGAATAATTATCTATAATTCGTTGTCTATGTACATAAATTTAATAACGATAAAATAACTCACTGACTGATATATAAACGCACATCCGAAACTACTGGCGCTAATACCATGCAAATTTGCCTATGGATTTCTTTTACACAGACGAGCTTGCACAAAGCCCTAACACCAGTAATAGATATGGAAGATATGATTTTATTCCCTAGGCTAGTTATCATTTTAGATTTAAAGTTCTGTGTATAATATTTATATATTTTTATGTAAGAGGAGAAAAAACGAGCAGAAGGTGATGGAAACTACCACCGCACCGAGGTTTTGCAGGTGTGTTGCCGGTTTGCAACGGTACCATGGTAAGGGTACCGCTGGTTTTATAGTGAGTATTCTGATATTCGCAGCGCACTCGGCACCTTGGACATCGGTAAGACTCAAATACCCAGGGAACAGTGGGGCTGTTCCCGTGGAGGAAATGCGTAATGCGTTTTAACAACGTTAAAAAAAAGTGCGGTGCCGGCCTATATAGAGCATGATAAATTTTAATCGTAAATATCGTATGAATTGTTCAATCCTTCGTTATGAGATGGCCCAGTGGTAAGAACGCGTGAATATTAAACAATAAGCGGGGGTTCAAACCCCCCATCGTGAGGAAACCTGCATGTGTCTAATTTCACTGAAATTCTATCACATGTGTATTCCACCAACCCGCACTGGAGCAGCATGGTGGAATAAACTCCAAACCTTCTCCTCAAAAAGGGAGAGGAGGCCTTTCGCCCAGCAGTGGGAAATTCACAGGCGGTTACGGATTGTTACTGATCGTAATCAGTTATTAAGTAATATAGTGATGAAGTATAAATATTAAATCCGATAACATGTTATTCATATATACCTACATTGTGCAGGCCTGTCTTACGATGAGCGGCTACCATCTTCACTCATCAGTTATTTTACAACAAATTTGTATTGGTGTGATCCGGTTTCAAGAGAATGAACTAGTTATTATTATTACATGGTGCAAGGGCAGTGGCGGATTAAGATTTGGCGCTCCAGGCACAAAAAAATGTCCGCCCCGTGAATTTAAGGCAAGACGTATTGTTTATTATTTATCAGATATTGGTTAATTAAGAGTAGTTTTAGAGATCTTTATGTGATGTTATTAGAAAGGTTCTTCTAGTTCCTTTAGAAAAGTCAAGACCTGCTGCCCCCATGGTCATAAAGGTTTGTAGATCCCATGGTTGGCAGCGCATTGACGGTGTAAGAAGTGTGTGACAGCATCTTAATTGTGTCAATGTCTATGGCCAAAGATGACCACTTGAAATAAATAAATAATACGTACAAACAATATCAATAAAATGTCCTTGAATTAAAGATACTTGATTATGATGCAAAACTAATTTTATTTTCTTGTCTATGTTTCTTACAAACGCTTAAGCTAGTTGTTACGTCAGATAAGCGCTTAATTCCATTATGTAATTTTCATTCTATATAATACGAACAATAATAGTGTCATAAATTACGATAGAATATCATAGTATTATATTAGTACGTAAATTTATGTTATCACATTATTATTTATAGATAAGTAAATGATTATGCTAAAAGACGAACATACTTCAATTAAAAACTCTAATTTAGTTAGAAATCTTATCCCTCCTGTTATCTTTAATGGCATTCTTTTAATATTTCATAATTTTATTTTATTTATAATTTAATATAACTACTTGATATTTTTGAGGGATCAAAATCATAAAGAATTTAAAAAAATCGATAGAAAATTTTCACGAAATATGCTTAAATCTTACATTTTTATTTATTTAAACTTGTAATTATATAATGTATAAGTTATTAAGATAAAAATAGGATAATTAATTTTATTTACACATAATCTAGTGCTTCAATTAGGGATTATTTTTAATTAGTTTTATTTTATTAAGATTAAAAGCTTTTATCTTCTCATCCCAAATACGGCAGTGTCTCAAGTCGAAAGTCTTCGACCAGTGTGTGTTGCCAGTGATGACTTATGGATCAGAGACGTGGTCGCTTACAATGGGCCTCATAAGAAGGCTCAAGGTCACTCAAAGGGCAATGGAGAGGGCTATGCTCGGAGTTTCTCGGCGAGATCGAATCAGGAATGATGAAATCCGCAGGCGAACCAAAGTAACCGACATAGCCCGAAGAATTGCTAAATTGAAGTGGCAGTAGGCGGGGCACATTGGATGCGGGCAGCATAAGACCAGCCAACGTGGAAATCCTTAGGGGAGGCCTTTGTCCAGCAGTGGACGTCTTTCGGCTGATGATGAAAAGCTTTTGGCACTTACCACACCTCGCATGGCGGATATACTTCAAAATTCAAACATAGATTATTTGATTTCTTTCTGACGCTGCGGTGCAGTCGAGACGAGATTATGATATTCATTTTGACAGCGTTTTATATTTATTATTGGAACGATCTTTTAATATATTTAAAATAACTACACTATATTCTTCAGAATAATTATTTAAAAACTAATGAAAAATGAAATGAAAAAATAAAATTTGATTGCGTATCGAGAGGGGCGTGTAAGCGACGCGCGGGGGAAATCTGAAATTTTGCTGACTTTAGGAGCGCTCTTAATATGCGATAAATTTGATGTTCGCGAGCAGTTACTTAAATGTCAAATTTTGACAGCCAGTCTTAAAAGTTACTCTGACATTTCCAAAGGGCGCCAGGGGTGCTCCTAATAGTATTTTTAAACCTTATTATGCCTTTAGCACGTTTTATTACATATAGAATGAAGCGTAAAAGGTGTTTACGTGTGTCATATAAACTTTTTTGCACACGCAATAATAATTAAGCTTTTTTTGTATCTTACTCGGTCTTTTTTATTATACATATAAAACTAATAAATCTATTAATTAATAATCTGTTAAAATTTTCTAATTTGTAAAGTAGCTTTATCGCATAAGAAATTATTTAACGAAACTTCGGAATAATAAATAAAGGAAAACAGTTTACATGTAAAGTATTAAGAAACACGGAAAATTTGCTTATAAATAATGCAAGTCGTTCGCAAGACGTGGTCGCTATATACTGTTGCATAGATATCAGGATTGAGGTCAAACATGGCAATTATTTTAACGGACTTTTAAAAAGAAGGAGCTTACAATTTCGGCTATTTTTGAAAATATTCTTATAAACAATGAAAGTCATTCGAAAGATGTAGTCGTTTCATACGCTTGAATACATATCATGCCAAATATGGTAAATATTTCAGTCAACTTTAAAAATATATATATGCCCAAATATATTATTAATATATATGCTTTTATTGTATGTATGTTATTCGATCATTACCGATTTAATATTTTTCAAGTTTGTTATTTTACGGACGTGTTATTTATTGTCTGGCAACCCTAAGCTTCAATGTCTAAAGAATAATGTTGTCCTGCCATAAATGGTGCGCGAGTGCTGCACGCGAATTAGGACATGTAATTCTACGTCGTTCACCACTTACAAAATTATTACGTCGATTTACGAAATGTTAGCTGATAAATAGAAGGTTCTCATTGTTAACATTTAATAAGTAAACCAGACGCACTCTACCATAGAATATGCAGCCTTTAGGGTGAAGATATCTTTTAAATACCAGCTGAATTGGCGAGTAGGTCGTTTTTGATCGATTTCAGCTACGATTTTATTCAGAGAGATTAGTAAACTGCACGGGACATTATAGTGAACAAGTGTGTTCGCAAAGCTTGCTTTCTCTATTACCTCACTCACATAATACTGTGACACGCCTAATCCAACAACGGTAAAGAGTTCAGAGGGCAAAGAGAGAATGTGGAGGACATTTCGCCTGTTAACGACAATTTCTCGCTAGAAAAATCCTTATTATTTGATCCGATATTGAGACAATGCTTTTTATTGACCCGATCTGAAAAACAAGACTGTCTCTACATTAGATTTATATTAATCTAATTATAAGCAAATTAATGAAAAATCTGTTTAAATATTTGAATGTATTCTAATGAAAACAATGGTAGCTTAAAATTGCTTGTATAAAGCAAGCCTACTTACTCATTCTGAAAGCTCCGGTTTTTAAAAGAAACGATTGTATAATGAATACAATTAGGTCAATTAGCGAGAATTCGGGTTGTGTCGGACCGGACGCGGAGATAATTTAATTTGAGGATGCATTAAGAAGCGAACTCATTTTTTATTTAAATAAAAAGCACGTTGAGTTAAAACCTTTGATAATTGAAGTTTTAACATTATAAATGCGAAAGCCAGTTTGTTTGATTATTTGTTACGCTTACGTATTAACTACTCAACCGATCATAATATATAAGAAAAGGAGTAAAGCCGAGGGCGTAAACTAGTTATAACATTGTCATTGAATGGTGGTATATTGGGGATACGCGATTACGCGAATTGCCACAATGACGATTTTACTAAACGTATTATGTAGATTATAAACATAACATAACGTTATAACGTAGGTATGCTATAACCAATATATACTATTATACAGTATGTGTAATATAATTATGAAATATATGTATACAACATATTATACTTAACTGTCTTATTGCCTCCATTGGTATCAGGTCTGGATCATATTTCGCCCAGAAGATCGGAATTACGATTCAATAAAAAAATGCTGCTGGCATTTTTGCCACTATTCCATGCATTAATTTTATTGTTGATATAATTTTTTGTTTTTAAATAAAATTTAACGAATAACAGCGATAATAGGACATCAAGTTTTGTTTCAGCGTTTCAATATTTTCATATCAAACAAAATGTAATTCTTAATATATATAACTGAAATCTAAATGAACAGACGTTTTGTAACAATGCCAAATCACAAATCAATGACATGAAATAACCTTCAAAGAAAATATACGTGTTATATCGAGCTATGATACGCGATATATAAATGAATGTAAAGAGAGAGAGAGAGAGAGATCGAATTAATAATTATGGGATAAGCTGGTAGAATTTAAAAGCTCATCAAATAGTTTATTATCTCAAAAGTCACCCGGTCAAGGTCGAGTGACGTCATGTCTTGTAACTTCAGTGTTACCTTCGTTTGGGCTGTGGTAAAATTACTAAGACCGCACATTCAACATTTATTGTAGTAATACAAGAGATTAATAAGGTAACGCAGAACTGTCCGACTGTTACATACAGTGGATATTGTCCAGTAAAAATGCTATGTGATAGCATTGATTTTAATAATATGCACTGAAAGAAATGCGCCCGATGCACGGTATTTAGAATTCGTGAATCTTAACCGAAGATTACGGGCTCAAGCAAAAACCACTGAATTTTCATGTGCTTAATTTGTTTAAAGTCAATCTTGTATTTGGCGGCGAAAGAAAACGTTATGAGAAGACCTGCATGTGTCGGATGAAATGTTATCATATGGTTACCAAGCCGCTTTGGGCCAGAGTGCCAACACTCTGTACACGCTATAAGATCTATACCTTCTTCTCAAAATGAGAGGCCTTAGTCCAACGGTGGGATTTATATACAGACTGTTACTTTATTTTAATGTTAAATATAAGAATTGTGTTCTGTGGTGGAGGACTAGTAAGCCAGTGTTATGTGTACACTGGTAAAATGAATTAACAGCTTGTCTATTGACTTAATATTACATCAAATTAATTTAGAGTCCATATGAGTAGGTCACAAATACACGCTCATATCGTCACGCCCACGGCTGAACAGATTTAGATGTACTTAGCATAGATATGTGTTATAAAATTGAATAAGAACATTATTTTTTTTAATATGTACACAATTAATTAAATTTTTAATCATTCAAATTTCATTATTATGGAAATTAAAGCGGCTGGTAATAGCTACCTGTTAAGTCAGCTGATAACTAAATGATTGGACGATAAAAATCTGCAATGTGCGCTTTGTATGTACACTTCATGTACATTGACATACTTACAAGCATAATTTATTACTTTAGTAATTTTTAAAAGTAATTAATACGTTGATAAGATACTAGATGGTAACACTTTCTTATTTTAATAATTGTAAGTTACAAAAGGTCAATGACATTCAGTGCTTTTTACTTATTATTAACCTAAATATGTTTGTAATATTTTTTAGGACTAATGCTCGCCTAGTGGTCGAAATTCGAAGATAATCATTATTCAAAGTTTGATAATAACTGTTATATATTTGCAAATTTCGAACATATTTTTTATCTTATTTCAATTTTTTTATTGATAGGAATAAAACTCGTAAATAGCTATCAAACAAAAGTCAGTTGACAAATAGATTTTAAAATAAAATATTATTTACGTAGCCAATGTAAGTAGTGATTTAATTATATAAATTGGTATGTATATAAGAGTAAACATATCATTAAGGGCATAAAAGTGCATTATATCTTCCGGCAGCGTCGTCCGTCTGTCTGGCGCCAGTGAGAAGGTTACGGGAAGGCGGAAACACCCCGTAATGCAATAAGAATCAATGATTTCAGACGAAATGATTTTCGATATAAATTCAAGAGATAATATAATAGGCAAGTTGGAAATACAAAATTTTGATATTCCTACAAGTTAATTAGTAATGGTCCATTGAAATAAGCTTACGAGTATAATAATATAAAATAAGATAAATTCAGAATTACAGGTAAAAAATAAAATAGTTAATTTCTTGCACGCAAAATAGGATATGAATAGGTTATGTTTTTTTTTTTTTATAAAAATAATACATAATACTACTAGTATCTCTATACTATATCTATAATACTCTTAACTGTATGATTACTAGTAAATATGAATTTGAAAATTTAATGTTTTTAAAATTTTCAATTATATTGTGAAAACCCGGTAGATGCTATCCTGCCTGTTTATATATATATATATATATATATATATATATATATATATATATATATATATGTCGCGGATTCATGTGGATTGCCATTTTAATGGCCGCCATTGTCGTCCAATAAGTTGATTTTATTAAATCAGTCAGTGCGCACGTCCGGCGCTGGCGCTGTCCTGAGAGCAAGAGACCAAGAGACCAAAGGGGTCGCTCGACAAAATGATCACACGCGCTACTGACATACTCCTTTATATTTTATATTTCCATCAGTCGGTTACATAATAAAAAAGGCACCCGTCTTATGTTTTTCACACTTGACGTCTGACAACCCACCAACCCATATGAGATACATCACGTAGTGTGGTGTTGCTATTCTAATAAGTAACGTCGTATACCCGCTTAAATTTATTATCTCTGACATGCAATAGCGATTGGAACGGTATTCTATATAAGTTGAGTAAATACATAGGACAAAATATTATACTAAATATTAAAATAAATACAATTTCTAATAAATACGGGCAAGACACCATGTATGGTTTCGATATTACTCGTGAAAGCTTATTTGTTGATAAGCTATGTCTATCTTTATATGGCAGTTTAGTAGAAATTGGAGCATCTAATGGTGTCGACAGAGGGCGAGCCCACATTTGCTATAAACGATGTCTGTCACGCTAGCTTACTAATTTTCAAAATAGATGTATATAGTCCACGAGAAACTATGTTATTTTGTTTCATTTAGAGATAATTTTATTTTTCGTCTATTATAAACAATGTTTAAAAATGTACTGGATTTCGGTTTTTTAGAATGGTAGAAAACAAATTAATAACAATAGTACTCTTTGGAAGCTAAAAAACAATGTCTTTAAGGTCTATTAAACGAAATCTTACATCTCATATTGTTTGTATCGGTAATTCTATATTGGGATTTGATAGTATTCATATTATATGGTCTATGAATCAGTGGAAGCTTACGAAAAGCACGGCTCGGTACACAATTCTGGTGAAATAATGTAAACGAAAAATGAAGTTACCAGTATTGGTTTTTTTTTTTCCAAAAATGTTAGAAACTCGTATATCATTAAAGACGCCTGTTATAATATGTTTTGATTATTGTAGTCGACGTCATATACCATTTTTTTATATTTCACGATCGATTTTTACTACTCGCGTTTCGAGTTTGTTTTTGCAGAATACGAGCAAGAAAAGCCTGAGATGTCTGTAATTTAAAATTTTGGCACGCGTCAAGTTTAATTGACTAAATCGATATCAATTATTCATGTTCATTCACGGTCACAGAGAGCATTAACGAGCATATTCGTATAGTATCTCAAAGAACTAAATTAAAAATCTATTTGCAAATACCCTATAGGTATATCAGTAAGTTGTAAATACTCAAGTACTGTCAAATAAATACACTTTAAGACGACTGTTTGACTGTATTTTATTGGTATTGCTATGTCGGATATAAATATGAATTAGTTATATTTTAATTTTTGTGAGATATTGCATATGTTGAGAATTTTTAATATAAAATATATATTATCACTTTCTCACTCACTCTCTAGAATACGCAATACAAAAGGTTATTAAGTTTTTTTAGGAACTAAAATCAGCATTGGTCTCAGGAATTA
Source organism: Nymphalis io (assembly GCF_905147045.1). NCBI lineage: Eukaryota > Metazoa > Arthropoda > Insecta > Lepidoptera > Nymphalidae > Nymphalis > Nymphalis io. Next base: position 3,116,029 of record NC_065902.1, on the reverse strand, counting down.
TTAGTTCAGATTCTTATGAATCGATCTATCAAAATTTAGAGAATAACGTACCAAATTATGTGTGAAACAAATCTATAAGCTCATAATTTAACGCAAGTAAAACAGCAGGGCACGCCTTATATTGTGTAAAAGTAAAGCTAAAACATAATTATAATAAAATGTTGTTTAATTTCGAAACTATAACGAATCAAAAACATTGGAAGTAAGATATCATACTACAGAACAAGTCTTATTAGCGAGAATCATGAGTCAGTTTCAAAACAATGGATCAACGTTGTACAAAGTTCTAATCGCATAAATTACTTTTACGCACAATTGATTTTCCCCTACAGTCATTTGTTTTTAAATAACTATAAAATAGTTGTTGACATATTCATAAGTCTACTATATCGTTAAATTGTACATATCTGAATTCAGACGACTGCTAACTTGCTACGAAGATAGAGATGTAAGAAACTTTTTTTTAGAATTTTTTACAATATATTACGATTTTGACAGCTCGTAGTTTGAATGGCACGTAAAGCTGTTGGTCTTGCGACTGAAGTCTCTATATTATTATATATATAATACATATAGTCTAGTCTTCCTAAGATTAAATAAATAAACAAACTCTCTCTATTTCTATCGAATGGTCGTACTATCGAATTATGAGAGCATGGGTATAGAGAGTGCACCTGTTTTTGAACATATACTTAGCACTTTTATATCGTCTGCGCAGTAGGCTATCGTCTGGCAATGTCCGTTTCAAATGACATCCGGCCGAAATCGGTCAGGAGAAACTAAGTTCATTTGATTGTATTTTATTTTTTATAATCGAGGTAGATGAATTAGCAAATGGATCAGCTGATGGTAAATGGTCACCACCGCCATAGACATTGGCGTCGTATATGCAGTTCGGATTCCGAACTACTATATTTATGCCTTTTGATTTATGTATGGTAAACCTATAATAAACTTTATCGACATTTTATTTTAGACTTCAATTAAATAATGGAACGGCACTAGACCGGTATTGATTCATGATTTATTCATCGTTAATTATTTTATTTAGATAAGCTAGGCTGTATAACCGTATATAACGCAAAGTACATAGATTGATATGATAAAAGGTACGTTTCTGTCACGATAACAATAGCGGTTTTGTTTATTTAACATCCAAAAACAACACAATCCGAGTTTAAGGATCTTTATGACAGCATGACATCATGTAATAGCTTTTAAGGTCATTACAACATCTTTAAATATATATTTTTTATACGGCGATTAAAAAATACAGAATCTTAACGTTTTAATTTTTTTACTTTGCTAAATATTTTTTAAATTTTCTACACATTATTTTTTTATAAGGTTGCAGATATTTTTGTTCACAATTATTGTATCATTAAATATAAACGTTGCATTATTTTCGCAAGGTTAGGGCATTAAAATATACCCTTGAAAATAAAATAGAAAGTATATGTAATAACGAACCTTTAATTTTGATTTATGCACCGCTTCATTGATCTGCAGCGAGTCGAACGCATGCCATATGCAGTTCGTGACATTTTTCAATAGAGCAGACATTTTCGAACATTTGTCACTTAAACACGAAAAGAAAAAAAAACTTTTCTTTTAATAACACATTACACGTCTGTCACTCGCGTGTTCGATTTTCAAACTGGCCGTCTGGCTGTATGATATCAGAGGAAGTGAGTGAAGCGGAACGCAGCGATAAAGACGTATGTAAAGTCGGGTGGCTTATAGAGCTATGACATTTTTATGTAAGAAAGTAAAAATTAAGGCCGTACACATAATGCTGCTATAATATAATAATACATAAGCATTTATCATGCAATTATATTACATAGTTTAGCAATAATACTCTCATTTATTTATTAGATATTGTTTATTTATAAATATGTTTTTTTTTTTATTCTTCGGAAGATGTATTTACTTAGTTCACATGTAGATGTAGTATTTAGAATTTTACATTATAATATTATTATTTTAAACTGTTTGTATATTTGTTTTTGTATTGATTTATTTGAAAATAATATGTAGAGCAGTTATGTGGAAGTAAAGGTTGGTGCATTATTTGATTTTACTAAGCATAGATTTTTCTACGTAAGTTTTATATATTAATAATAGACATTAAATATTTGTTTATCACGATAAAAAATATGTGTATTTTTGTCTTTATTACTATGTCTATTGTCTTGTTTATTTAGATATTCACTATTTACATGTTGATTATGACATAGGTATCCGGCATAGACCTACTCACACGGTCGTAGCCTACTGTCATTACTATCTTTTTTTTTTTTTTTATAGAATAGGAAGGCGGACGAGCATATGGGCCACCTGATGGTAAGTGGTCACCAACGCTCTTAGACATTGGCATTGTAAGAAATGTCAACCATCGCTTACATATCCAATGCGCCACCAACCTTGGGAACTAAGATTTTATGTCCCTTGTGCCTGTAATTACACTGGCTCACTCACCCTTCAAACCGGAACACAACAATATCAAGTATTGCTGTTTTGCGGTAGAATATCTGATGAGTGGGTGGTACCTACCCAGACGAGCTTGCACAAAGCCCTACCACCAGTAAGAGGAAACCATATTTATTAAGAGGAAACCATAGATAATTTATTACTTTTTAATGGTTTGACATATACCTAACAATGTGTAATATTTATGAAAATGTATAAAATATATGCGCAGATGATTTTGTTTCACTTGGGAAAAAACAAGTTGATTTTGTGACTATCCTGAACCAAGTGATTGAGTTGGCCCTAAATATATAGATCGAGAAAAGAACATAAATATAAGGCCCTAAATATAAAAAACGAAATAAATCCACAACTCTCAAAAATCACTTGGCTCTTTAAGTATTACTTTCATATTTTATATATATTTCAAATAAGATGGTTAAGCGCAATAAACGCCATACGCATATTATTAATAATTATAAAAAAAAATACTGTTTATCACGAAATCTTAGCTATCCACCCGATTGACTTGAAATTTGTCACAGTTACCCCTTCCCCTAAGAACGGATTTTACGCAAATCCTATCCAAAATAAATTTTACTTCTTATCTACCCGTGCAAAGCCTAGTATTAACTAGTATATAATAAACTGAAGATCATATAACGTCATCTATGTAAAGTTTATTATCGCACGAACCACGATTTATCTTGTTTCTCTAAATAAATAATAATTTAACACATGCCGCTGAATATAACGCTAATTGCTTTTATTAGAACCCATATGGTTACGGTTAAATGGACGAGAGACTTAATGACACCCACACTAGAAATATCTGTTTATTAAGAAGTCTGTCAAATTTAAAAAAAAAAAACTTCTTTCTGTCATTTAGAATTCAATTTTTAATCAGAAGTAACTTCTAAATGTTAATTGAAAAAGACACCACACAGTAAAGTTCTATATTATAAAATTATATATTATCAAGTAAGAACAAATTCGAAAATCTCCGGAGAAGTCGATTGGGAAATGTCAGAAAAGAGTGTGATATTTAATATTGACTAATCATTATTACATTTAAAGGATACGCAATGACAAACTGAAAGGTGAATCCATGGCTATTAGCATAGAATCAAGTTGTACTAGGCATTGAATCAGTCACAGCATAGAGCAATTAAATTAAAAAAGGCAATGGAATTACCCTTAATAAATACATATTGCTTATATTAGTTGTTATCAAATGACCAGTTTCCACCTTATAACGTTTTATGTACCTCTTACAATGTTGATTGAATTGATTGAATAGTTAAAACATGAAAGCGTACCATCCACTCACTTTCGAATTTAAAATATTAGTTAGAATTGTTTGTTCTGGTTTTCCCAAGGTCATACATCATGGGATAAGTCTTAAGAGAAAGATAGACCCACGAGCTGGTAGAAGAGACGGAAGTTATGTGATTAATTTTGTCCCCGTTGTTTTGGAGAATATTCTTTAAATATGTGTCTTTGGATTTTATTTTCCTATATAGGAGTCATATTCCTTCAATTTGTACGTTTCTGCTTAACCATTAGCATAGATTATTTTAAAAATGTAAAATACTAATTGTAATCCAATTGATTACAATTAGCATTGAATTGTTTCAAGGTGTAAACTGTACAATGACGACAACCTCAACAACATCCTTTTAATACGTCGTAGTATTATATTGTAATATGTATCAAATCAATATTGTATTTTATATTTTTAACACAACAAAAAAGGCCATGAATTTATACCTTAACGGTCTTTCTTATAAATGTTGCTTAAGCTGTTTAGTTGGACACAGATTTCGCTCGTTCTGTCATTATTGATTTGACATTTAAAAGAAAAAGACAGAGCATTGTTTATCTAATTACTCGATAAATAAAGTTTATGAGTAAGGCCATAAGAATAAGTTTTGGAACGCATTCTAGTACAATATTATTAAACTAACTATATAATTGAAATATAGGCGATATTTAACGTTTTATAAATTCCTACCAAAACTATGTTTACATAAGAGTAAATTTTGTGCTTATACACCAATTTGCTTACATCTAAGTTAGATACCTTAAAACTTATTTATAAGCCATATAAAATATTACATATTGTCGAGTATCGTTTTACAAATGACTGAAATTTACTCTTAAGACAATTAGGGCCGTCTTCTAAATGCAGAGGTCCTTGGACTTATCGGACACGTAGCTTACAACTCAATTACACAACCACGATAGCCATAAAATTTAAACATTCGTTAGTAATGGCTTTTCAGGGTCTGTACGTTTTAAGGTAAAACACGGAATTATACGTACAAAATTATATTTTTAATCAGCATCAAAGGTCGCAAACTTTTAAACGTCTCCGTTCCAACGATAACGAACCTTATTATAATCATATTACTCACCAAACATCCTCGGCTGTTTTATCCATATCCGTCGAATGAGTCACGGAGACTTGGCGTCCTATACAATGCAAATAGAAAAGAAATTAATACCTACGCGTTTAACGTATACGGTAGATGACATATATAAACATGTCGACTCGATAATATTACATTTTAATAACAGTAAATCATGTTCTTCTATTTTTTAATTAAGCTTGGTTAAGTCTAGCTCAGTACCGTGATGAATGGCACTCGCAAGAGGCAGCCTAAACCTAAAAGCAAGGTGAAGTCTGGTTGCGGCTGATGATTAAATCTAACTAATCAACGATAGTATAATACTAGAGGTCTGTATAAATTATCTTGCATGGTTTCGGCGTTACTGTTTATGATATCTTGTATTAAAGGACACTGCGTAATAAGAACCCTGTATTGATTGATTGAGCCTCATGATTATTACGTATTCATATTTTTGACATTAATGATAAATCATTAGCACCCCCTGACGTCATTTGACGATATACGCAAGGTGGTTGGCAGCGGTTGGAGATTAAGAGCTGAAAATCGAGCTCAGTGGCGTGCCATTGGAGAGACCTATGTCCAGCAGTGGACGCGAAAAGGAATCACCCTTTTGATGATGATGATGATGATAAATCATTAATGCTGCAAATATCACACAGCATTGTTTCCTCTCTTTGAGGTTTGGAGTTTACTCAACAACGCCGCGCCAATGCGGTCGACACGTGACAGATTTGCATCCGATTCGTGGAGATTTCTTCATTATGTTTTCCTTCATCACCAAGAGAGAATATAAAAATAAATTAAGCACACGAAAATATAAACTCACATTGAATTCAGATTCACGTATTCTAACCACTGGGATCTGCTCTTCTTATAATAGTCATAGTACTATATTTTCTTTCTCTTGACAGCAACAAAGTATCATACAAGAAACAGGGAAATTTCGCTAGTTTATGATTAAAATACTTATACTGGGGGCCAATTCTATTAACAAATTGTCACTTTATCGCAATCGAATTGAAGCGTAATTCGGTGCCGTTTATGCGTTTTCCTATCCTTTAAATATGAACTATTGGTATAAAAGCCATTAATTACAACATTATATCGGTTCTGTTCCAATCCGAATAAATATAGAATAGTAAAAGTTAGATTGGAATCGAATCGGGAACTTATCGCAATTACTTTAGATTAGTAAAATTGTCCTCCTGATCATTCTGATTAAATATTGAACAAGTGCACATATTATCTGGTGAAGTGAGTAATTATATTGAACTTTCCATTAAATGGCTGCATCACACTACCGCGTTACAATTTTCTGGGACGAAGCTTTCGTTTTGTTGTCCTAATTATTTCCGATTTCTTAGTTATAAGCTTAAATCTAAGCTAATATAGAAAACTGAAGAATTTACTTGATCTACCAGTACAATTTATTTTATTGTTTATTTACCAAACATTATCTTATAATTACCTATCAAAAATAATAAAAATAAAGGAAAGCTTATATTCATGAGAGATTTCTTCCAACAAACGCTAAATTTTGCATAGGTATATAACATCATGATTCGACCCACAGGGATGGAGCAGAAACGCGCGTCAACCGCATGGGGCAGCTTATAATATAATAAGGTGTGTAACAAAATCAATGGAAAATGATAACTATTGCGACAAATGTTATTCTGTTAGAATCAAAATAATTTATGTTCGCAATTATTCTATAGTTTTAATTGGTATAAACTATTTTTTTTACTATGAACATTTTTACCTATTTTGTAACATAGATAAACTAAAACTCGTCAACAATATGTACTACATAACAATATCTAGCTAACTACTATTTAACGAGTTGGATATCGCATTTTAGGACGTTCCCAAATTAAGCAGAACTCGTAAAAAAGACAACTGATATAATACATATACTTTTCTTTTGTAAATACATATTTATATAGATACACCCAGACTCAGGACAAACAGACATATTCATGCACACTAATGTCTTTCCTGGGTGGGAATCGAACCCATAACCATCGGGGTAAAAGGCAAGTATCTACCAACCACGCCAACCGGCCCGTCAAATTTTGCTTAAAACCACTTTTTGTCTCCTTTGTTAACCTTTGAAAGGCAGGGGAAAGTGAGTTGTTATATACTATACATTGTCATTGTAATATACTATACACTTATTTAAAAAGAATTTTTACCGCGTAGATTCGGAAACTTCTCGCGTCAATTACATACAGACAAAAAAAGCCGAGTTGGCCTAGTGGTTAGAACGCGTGAATCTTAACCGCTGATGGTGAGTTCAAACCCGGGCAAGCACGACTGAATTATCATGTGCTTAATTTGTGTTTATAATTCATCTCGAGCGTGACGGTGAAGGAAAACATCGTGAGGAAACCTGCATGTGTCTAATTTCATTAAAATTCTGCCACATGTGTATTCTATCAACCCGCATTGGATCAGCTGCTGGAATAAGCTCCAAAACCTTCTCCTCGAAAGGGAGAGGAGGCCTTTGCCCAGCAGTGGGACGTTAAAAGGCTGTTACTGTATACTGTACTATTATATTCTCGCTAAACCCGTCATTAATTAAACTGAACGCTTTGGAGTCTGGTAATGCTTTCCGTAAGATGGTATAAGTTATCTGCCTCCATTTTGTTCGATGTTTAGTAGATAATAAAACCTAAGTCCAAATAAAACTATAAAATATAAGTATATTATAATTTCAAACACTAATATTTATCTGTTATGATAATAGTCATATTTTAGTTAGGCTTATGGTATCCATGGAACTGACTCCAATGACCTTACAAAAATATTTCCAATTAAAGTGACACAAAACATAATGATATATACAAAGTTTTAGTTAGAGAAATATAATATTATTTTGGGTGATGTATGAAATTTGAAGTTACTGTTATAAGAGAAATATGATTTGCACATTATATATTCATCTAAATATTCGGATATTAAAAATGTGGTACACTACGAAACAGTCAATACGTATTTAATTAACATTTAAATTTGCCGTCGTTACATTTAAAAGTTAAGTCAAAGAAAAAACTTATATATTATGATAAATCATTTAACTGTAATTCGTGGAATCAAAGGAATGCGGCTTAAATTGTTTCATTATACGAGGTCAATATACCAAACACCGGTTCAGGAACCATTGGCACACGTCCATATTTGTCCAGGTCAGACATGCAAATGACCGTTTCTATCGGAAGCAACTGAAGGTTGGATGCCATATTTGTAACATGGCGGCCGCGTGCTTTCAATCGACCGCATTCTTCTTAATTTAGGTATTTTTCTATGGCACCATTTTATACATAACCTATAGTTTTGTTAAGTTTTTCAATTACGGTTTAAAAATTAACGTAATAATGAATTAGTAGGTAAATGAAAAAAATACATAAAAATAATGTACGTGCAATTAATGCCATTTAACTTTTTATTAAAGGATATTTTTAAAATAAAACAACATTTTCTTTGGTAAGTTTATTGATCCATCAAATTCTACACACAGATAAAATGACACAAAACTGACAATATACCGATACACGTTTTACGTAAATATGAAGAGAAGCGTTTATGACGCATATAGACATTTAATGTTCTATACTACTTTATAAACTTGAACATTAAAACACTTATTTCGTTGAGAAAGTCAAATGTTTTACTGTTAAGTATATTAACATTTCTACACGATAATAATTTCAAAATTACCTACTAGTTATAAGCGATAGCAGAGATTCAAATGATATTTCAAAAACATGGATAATTATAGAAAACAATACAAGCATTAAGTACATTTCCATCACCCAAAACTCGCCCGCGTCATGAGAATAAAATTTAACAAATTTATTATTACAAACTAATACAATGGAATGTAATAACAATATTAATACTTCATGTGTGTATGTGCTTCAATTAATTTATATGGCAAGAATACAAATAGCATTGCAACACTTGTATTTTTAAATTTTTAATATAACATAATAAACTTCTTGTATTATATTATAAATAAATAGTCATTTAAACACTAAATATCCTAAATTTAAAAAAGTAGCTGCAAAGTTCATTAAATAAACATAACTATAAAATCTAAAACATATTAAATTCTTAAAAAACAATTTGACACAAAACATTAATGTATTTAAAGAAAATAATAGTCAGTGTCTTTTATAATAAATTATAATTCAAAATAGAATTAACAAATTAAATATGTACTATAAATAGAAAAAATGTCTAAAAATAATATTACCAAATATTACATCGCCAGTAGTATACCCGTTTTTTGTTAGGAATAATTGAAGAATCGTTCCCAAATTGAGTAAACATTAAACATTTTAATATCAAAGAAAATTCCATTCATATTTCACCAATTATACTTCACTTACTATCCTTTTTTAAATTTTAGAACTTGAAAAACACTTATAATTGAATCAAATATAAATTTTAATATAAAGACAAAAGTTTAAAATGGCGTTCCTCAATTAATGTTTATACTTTATGGTATAGACGCTAATGTTAGCAACATTTGTGTAAGTCATTTTAACATTGTTCAGTTTACATACGAATTATTAGAAGCAAGCAAGATGTTACTCGCAATTTAGTCCAACTTATTCAACGTTTGATAAACACAATGAGCCAAAATTGTCGAATACGGTGGTAAATTTATGTTGGCTCGCAAATGGGCACCTATTGGTTACCACCGCCTATAAACATTGGCGATATAAGCAATATTAAACAATCCTTATATCGCCATTGCGCCAATATCTTTGGGAGGTAAGAAGTTTTCCCTTCAAACCGGAACAGAGCAGAGTAGATGGGTGATATCCACATGGGCACACACTAGCCCTCCTCACCAATTAAAATATCTACATAAGTTAACGTCTACACATATTACGTATATATATTAAGCGAGGTGCCCTAAATTGAACATAGTCGATAGCTTAATCAGCGAAGGCGCCGAGACGAACATTGAAACATTTAACATTTAGTACGTGAATCTAGGGGTTGACTAGAATCGTCACAGGAGTGTGATATCTAGGAGTACAATGAATGACTATTATTTGAGGGTTTTGTGCCGCCCCACCGTCTTCCGAGGCTGAACCTATTTTTCAATTATCGATCACCGTTCGTCAGGATTAGCAACGATCTTGTAAGATAGAGTTACATTTTTTTTTGATTTTTTTATAATTTACTTCAAACTCATCTTACAATAACGACACTTTTTTTTTGGATATTTTGAGGATTTATTTGTGGTATCGAAATTTTTACATTACATGGGCCTTTTGTATACAAACTCGAAATTGTCTTTTTAAATTTCACATTCAACTAAATGCCAAAATTGTTACTTTCGTGATCGGCACATGAATTGCAAATATATTGAGACAAAATAAATTTTGGGGAATGGGGGGGTGAGTACTTAAGCCTTTTTAATGGCAATAATATATTTTATATTATGCTCTATATTATTGTTAGTTTTTATATAATATTATGGAAAGCAATATAAAGGTAAAAAGCCTAATATTCTAGAGTGGGTCAAAACTAGTCTTAATAAATTCATTTTGATCATAAGACTAACTCTTTTTACTTCTCAGCCATCGCTGGTTGCGGCTCGACTGTGTGTAACCATCTGTAGCCGGAACCAGTTTTAAACGTTAGTTACCATAGTAATAATAAATCGATTTTTTATCTTCAATATGATTCCAAAATTCATCAGTCAAAACAAAAAAATATGTCTATCCTTTCAATGTTATGATTATTAGACTCAATATCGGTTATCAATTTCTGACATCATGCTCATTGAGTTTCGAATTTGTTGTTTGATTTAATATTTCTTTTTGTAGCTGTTAGTGTAGTATTTAGTCTAAAATATTTTTTCAGAAGTATTGATAATAAAAATCCATGTCATCTGATGCAATTAAAGCTATTTTTTTATAAATACGCAAAACAATCACGATGTATAGTTGTAAATAGCAAATAAATTCGTTGCTTACTTCTGAGGAATATGCAATTTAATAGAATGTAGCTCGTATGGCACGGAGTACGTTTAGTAAAAAAACTAGCAGCGTTTAGTGAACTAGGGTAAATCGTCAGTCTCGAGTATATAACCCGACTTTGGTCGGTCAACAAAATATAGGACCCTGTACATATAAAAAATTCTGACACATACAAATATATGAATTTCGATGCCACAAATCTTTGATTCGCCATCGGGAAATTATTTATCGAATTTAGGAAATTTGGTTGTTTATTTTTAAAGCTTTTATTCGAGTCTATATAAAATATGAACACGTCTAAAAATCGCTCGGATCCCGTCAATTCATTACGTTCCGATATAGTTTTCGACTCGTACGAACCGCAGTCGATCCGGCATCGAGCTACCACACAGACATTAAAAGTAAACATCCAAATCCCGGCACTATTCCAAATGCGTACATCTATTAAAGTGCGAATCCGATTTCGACAAACAATAACTCGATATAGAAAATCGATTATCGATTCGGACTCGATTCGATAATTTCCCGGGCGGCCGGGCGCATCCCGGTCACGTGGTGCCGACTGACTCACCCGAGGCCGGAGGACGAGCGTCGGCGGACGTGAGCCGAGAGCGCGGCAGGGAGTGTCGGGGAGGTAGATCGGTGACCGTTGAAAAGCGGATTGAGCCGGTTCGTCAAGGTGCGGAGTGGAGCGCTAGGCGGCGGGCGGGGCTCGTGCGCGGTAGGCGGGTCACCGCGCACCGCCGCGGCCGCGCCGGCCCGGCTTGGGGCGCCGGTTGAACCCGCTGCCGGACAACGCACCGTTAATGCTGGTGTACAGCCGACACGCAATCGAGTGCGGTCCGTACAAGAGACGTAACAAGATAGCAAAGTACCTTAATAGTAAGGTGGAATGATTTTCGTAATACCAATTTATTTGGGTAAGATGACTTAGTAGTGTTTTGGTCCAATTGCCTTCGATTTTGTCAGACATTTCTTGAAAACTGGCAGCTTTGGGATTTGACTATTGAAAACTTAATTCGATTCTAAATTATATATATATATATATATATCTCACCGGTATGGGCCGCGGTAGGGCTGATCCGGTGTATTATCAGTGGAGGTGCTGGGCACGACGCGCTCAACATTCGCCTCTCGCTGAGCGACGCTGGTGGAGCCTTTTGCCTCCTTTTAAAAAAGTTTAAACAAAAAAGTTCTGTAGGCTTTCTTTCTTAAAAATTGATAATTTACCGAACCTATAAAATAATTTGACTAAGTAGACTAAGTTACAAACGAAATGTTACCTCCTTGTCCGCGGCAGTGGAAATGGTCAGCAGCGGCGGCCCGTCGTCCCCGGAGCCCACCACCCCACCGCGCTCCACCTGGCGCGCCAGCATCGCCGACATGCGCGCCTGCAGAGCCTGGGAATCACATAATATATTATAAATAAAATCTTATCTACATCATTTAAAATTTCTAAATTGCATTTAAAAACTTATTATTTTAATTGAATATTTTACCTTCAACTCGGCAGTCAAGCGAAATGGTGGAGCATTTATAGATTCAATCGGTTGCGGAGCTTCTTCCAGAGTGTTCACATCGAAAGATATGGAGCAGCGGCAAACTGGGCATGTTTGCTATGGAAAAATAATCTTGCATGTAATATAATATACATACAATAATCTGTGTTTTATATGAAATAGTTTGAATCAAGCTACATAGTTAAATAATTACACATTTAATTCTTGTGTTTCAAAACCAATAATTATAGGGACCTTTCTGGATTAGCCACCAAAACAATTTCAATGATGACAATAAAAGAGCATCTGCTGAAAAGCCCTTGGAAATCAGACATATTTCAATAAATATATGCTATTTTATTTGCATTTCATATATGATATTGAATTCAAGCAGTTTTTTGATAATACCTGGAACGGTACCGATTGGGACCTCTGCCAGTTAGGCAGCTTCTCAAATTCTTCCATATAATACTTCTCGCTGTTAATCAAGTGTTTCGCCAAGCAGTAGCTGTGGAAGTGGTGGTAGCATGGTGTCTTTATAAACACATCACCCTTGACAAAGCCATGGAGGCAAATAACACACTGTCCGCTTGGCAAGTTCCATTTAGTCAGATACTCACGGACAATCTGTAAGAATAATTTTAAGTAAATAAATTTAAAAAAAATTAAATAAAATTTACTTATTTACAAAATTGTCGGTACATTTTCGATATTACAATAACTTTGCAGGTCAGCCACAACTAACAAACAATAAGACAATATGCAAATATATCAAAATCACTTTTTATAAAAATAACAACAAATAATTATAACATTATCCTAAAAAATTATTACATTTTAAAAACAGACGTTTATTAACGAATTATAAGATTAAATTTAAATCAAATTGGTAACTTATAAAAAAATGTACAGCTATCAAATCAAAAATCTCCCTGCATTAGATCGATATAGATCAGCTTTTTAATTAACAATTTTTCTAAACAAACATAATATAAAAATTGCAACAATCATAGTATATTTATATATACAAATAAAACGAATAATGTCATCACAATGAGTATGCTATTTATATCTAAACAAATTATTGATTAAATTAAAAATAGCAGTGCATTTGTTTGATTTTAATATTAGAACACTTATATTGAAAAATACTAAGCTCAAAACAGAAACACTTCGCAGACACAATTTTTAATTTTTCAACATACATTTATTTATATTCCAATATAAATAAATACAGCAGTAAAAGTAAAATTATAACACTTATTTAAGTTTATTTTAAAGCATATATGCATTTCTAGAAATATCTATTGGTAATTAAAAGAAAATCTTTAACTTAGACAAAAGTACTACTTTAATTTTATAATATTCTATTTATACTAATATTAATTTAATTATGTATCTTCTATATATATATATTTTGTAGAGATTTACTGGTGGTAGGGCTTTGTGCAAGCTCGTCTGGGTAGGTACCACCCACTCATCAGATATTCTACCGCAAAACAGCAATACTTGGTATTGTTGTGTTCCGGTTTGAAGGGTGAGTGAGCCAGTGTAATTACAGGCACAAGGGACATAAAATCTTAGTTCCCAAGGTTGGTGGCGCATTGGATATGTAAGCGATGGTTGACATTTCTTACAATGCTAATGTCTAAGAGCGTTGGTGACCACTTACCATCAGGTGGCCCATATGCTCGTCCGCCTTCCTATTCTATAAAAAAAAAAAAAAAAAAAAAGATAGAATATTGTATGAACATATAATATGAAATTAATTTACATTTTCTATCTCATCGATATTATAATTGAAATTTGAATTATAGGGAAAAATTATGAATCTGACTTACCTCAATCAATTCGAAAACAATTGGATTTCCAACATGTCTATCTAACTTCTCCTTTATTTTCAAATCGATATCAGACAGCAGCGTATCGTCAAGTCCTCGAGAGTTCTTAAGGAACACCTCCGGGCTAGTTTCAGGGTAGTCTGGGGTTAACTTGACCACCAGCGTCACGCATACATATTGCAGATCGATTTGATCACCAGTCGACGGATGTATCACCGTCTCAATTATCGGCACGCCTTCATCATGCTTAACAGCAAGGTCTTCTATCAGTATAGCTTCAAGAGCTTCAATTTCGTCGTAGACTCTGGAAAATATCCATAATTATAAATTATGAAAACATTAAAACTCAAAGGCACAATATAAAAACTAACGCACCTCATATCGATAGTGGCCATGGTGGCGGCTGAGGGCAGACTGGATAGATTTAAATCCGGGCTAGGTCTTGGGTAGTTTTTTTTTTACAAGTGCATTCAGTTCAGGCAGGCGCAATGCAGTCGGTGCAGCAAACAGCTGGCCCCCGGGCCGAATCGAGAAAATCAATCATACTAAACGTCCACAGACAACATAAGCAGCACAGTGGCGCTACCAACTGTAGTGTCATTTATGCTATAATTTTTTTTTTACAGATAATAGATATCAAATTGTAAACTATGACTTACGCTTACTTTTTACTGTCTTATTAGACAATATGATTATTGTTTATTACTTGATAGTAATGTATATATTTAACATAAAAGGCAATTTTCTCTACAAAAATTCAAGTAGTTGTAATTTGATAGAAAAGAGTTGTTATGCTTATAAATATTCTAAGTTTTTTTTTACCTTGAGCTACAGCCGCCTAGCTTTCTGACAATTTATGTAGGTATAGTATTTTAAGCCATAAATAACAACAAAACCTAGGACTACACTAATACTATATAATAAAAAATTAAAACGATATATAACGTGTAGCGAACATGTGCCAAAATGAAATTTAAACAATTTTATTAATAACAATTTTATTACAACGAGAAGACGGAAAGGAAGGTGGACTAAAGTCGTCACGGAGTAGTGGCCTAGAGAAGCAAAAAGGCCAGTGGGCAGACGATTTTAGAAAGATGGCGGGTGCTCAATGGATGTGACTAGCATAGGACCGGGAGAACTGGCGCGCCTGTGAGGAGGCCTATGTCCAGCAGTAGATTAATGTGGGCTGAATATGATGATGATGATAACAACTTTACCAATTTCTGGTAATGTTTTATCCTAAGTGAATAAGGGAATTTCAACACTTCAAAATAAGGGTTCTATCAAGAAATTATTAAAAACTCTGCTTCTAAGTTATCAACAGGGGCGTAACTATACCATCTGAGGCCCGTGGCAAATTCATTGCATGCGGCCCTCCAAGTTAAAATTGCCACGTTGTATTTTTTCAATCCCTTAAGTGTTATTATGTAATCATAATACCAATAGTATTATTATGTAATCACCCAACAATATATATTATATTGTATGCATTTAGTGAAATATTTTATACTTTCAAAAGCAAACAAGTTACATAATTTTAATGAAATAAATATTTAATATTAACAAAATAATAATTAAAAAGCTTTTATCTCAAAGCATTTTGTCTTGCAAGAGTCAGTAAGATTATAAAAGTTTAAAGAGTGAGCCATAGAATTTTCAAAAGACAGAATACATCATTAACTCGTCCGCACCACCAAAGTACCGCGACAAAAAACTTATAGAATCCTTTGAAATTTTAATAATTTATTTGTAAATGGTCTTCAGTTGTGTCTAACTTTAATTGATTTGTTAGCTGTCAATATAATTATACCCTCCTGACAACCAGTCTGTCAATATTACCAGTCTGTTAATATTACAGTGCAAATGTCAGCTGTCAATATAATGATGTCCTGACGACAAGTCTACGTTTATTATAGTGCAACTGTAAGCTGTCAATATAATGATGTTCTGACAATCTTTCTGGTTGTATTACTGTGTAGCTGCTATATTATGATGTCGTGACGAGTAGTCTGTCAATATTACAGTGCAAATGTCAGCTGTCAATATTATGATGTCCTGACAAACCTGTCTGGCTGTAATACTGTGCAAATGTTGGTTGACAATATTATGATGTCCTGACGACGAGTCTATCAGTATTACAGTGCAAATGACAACTGTCAGTTTTATGATGCCCTGACGACCAGTTTGCCTGCTTTATAGTGCAAATGTCAGCTGTCAATATTATGAGGACCAGGCGACCAGTTTGTCCGTATTATAAAGCAAATATCAGCTGTCAATATTATAAAAACCTGACGACCCTCTGCCTGTACTATAGTGCAAATGTCAGCTGTCAATATTATGATATCCTGACGACCAGTCTGCTTGTATTACTGTGCAAATGACAGTTTTTTTATATAATAGTATAATAAAGTCCGACGACTTAGAACGAGTCGCGGGAAGCCGTTGGATGCGGGCAGCGCAAGATCGGCCAACGTGGAAATCCTTGGGGGAGGCCTTTGTCCAGCAGTGGACGTCTTTCGGATGATGATGATGATGATGATAATAAAGTGCTTCGTTATAAGTATATAAATATGTTATTTTAATTTATTCGTTCTCCTATTTATAATTTCCTAACAACATTATTTAACATTCTTCATTAATTTATAATATTATTAGATTTCGAGTCGAGAGGTTAACATATGTGGCAATCATTCTTTATTAATAATTTAATTGAGTGTTTTACATTTCAACATGAGAATAATGCTAATCCAGTACTAGTACTTAGCAACAAAGATGCTGAATGATTAAATAGTACTATTGATAACGGAAACAAAAACAAACAATGCAACGTTTTTTGTAACATAACGTCACGCACGTATAATGCCACGCTACATATCGCCATGACACATGCAACAATGAGACAAGCCAAGCCAAGCTAAGCCAAGCCAAGCTAAGTCAAGCCTAGCCAAGCCCGTTTCATATGTCTTCAAATTTTATGTACGGATGGATAGGGAACCATGCAAAACACATAATAAAATATCCAGATATTACGTAATTAATGTATTACACGTGTAGATATATTTATACATGTCAATTAATTAATTATAAGTACGGTACGAATCGTGATAAGATAAAAATATTTATATATAATCGTGCTATAATTAATAAAATAATATAAAATAATAGACTCGTTTACACAATATCTTGCATTTACTCATAAAGGTTTTCTCTCTTTATTTTAAAGCCGTTGATTCTGCGTCTGAACTCTTTCCGGTCGTGTCGGATTGCCGACCCATCGGATTATAAGAGATTGGGAATAGAGAGTGCACCTGTGTTTACTCACACACTTGTGCACTATAATATGTCCTGCGCAGTTGGCTAATCTCTCTTGAGGTTAGCCACCGTGGCCTAAACCGGTCTGGATTTCCACTCTTAATTAATTTACACACAATATATAGTTAATACGTGATAAAAACTAAATCAAATAAAAACAAGTCACTGTCGTATTTGTAGTATAAACAAGGTAATAATTAAAAGATAAAAAAAGATCGTGCCCTTTTGAAACTAAAAAAATATTGTGTTTGTGTTTTTCGAAACTTATGAGACGAATGACTAAAAATACCGACGAAAGTCAGCAATCAAAGTTTAATTTTAAATAGATATAACGTTTAAAGATGTATTTGGTATTTATTGTTAAAAAACCTATGAAGAACTTGATTGAATTAATTTGTGCGATGAATAGGCGGTACGAGAGCTCTGAAATCTGAAAAAAATAAATTAAATCAGCACTTTTCTAAAATTGGAGCTGTGGCGGACCAGTTGATAGGGTCAGATGGCTCAGATAGTTCATCAAATCTGGGCAAGCATTCCTGAGATTGAATACGCTTAATTGGCGTTTACAAGAATTCATCTCGTCGAATCGGCGATAAAATATATCTATATAGAATATGGATAGAATTGCGCTTGTTGATGGTATCTATGCAAACGCACTTAGACAACCAGCAGTGAAGAGCAGCCCTGGATATATGCTTCGGCTTACAAGGCCGGTGGCCTGGGGGCCCCGCCAGCCGAGCCTCCCACCACAGCCAAATATAATATAATGGAGAGTAAAATGTCGAAGGGCCTAGAGCCCTAGGATCTCTAAGTACGGGTCTGGTTAAGAGTTTAATAAGAAAATTTAAATTTTTATTCACAAAAAAAAATATGTTAAAAAAATGGCTGAATGTAAGGTAAAAAAAAATAACAATGTTCAATATCAATTATTTTTAGATGGCACTTGGCTACCTGTTGGACAGTGGGACGTTGGACAGTTTGGACAGTGGACAGACGTTGTACGTAAAGATCTTTTTTTCTTTCAACATTGGCAACATTAGCATGATATAAAATGTGATCTATTGTGGTGCTATTGATTAATAGAAATATAGGGACAAGAACTCTTGATTAGTATGACAACTCTTGGTTAGTATCATGTTGTTTTTGACATATTGCTTTTTATCTTAGCGTTCATTGTTGGTTAAAGGTGTTGAAATTATCGGACATTTATTTTAAATAATAGTACGAATAAAAAAAATACCCACTACAACAACTTTATTAGTTTATATTCATTTGACCAGTACTTGGTACTGTTGTACAGGGTACATCAGGCCTGTTGTACCATGTGCTAATTTCCATAGTATGCTAGTGGCTTTAGTTCCTAGACTAATAGATTATCTAACATCTTAGTCCCCAGATTTTATATATTATTATATATAGGCGTTATGTAGTTTTATAGCTGCTATTTCCATATGCACATATTTGAAAAGTAAGTGTGAAACAGTCCTAACAGGTTCCCTATATCTAAAATCTTTATACAGTAACAGTCTGTTAATGTCCCACTGGTGGGCTAAGGTCTCCTCCCCCTTTTGAGAAGAAGGTTTGGAGCTTATCCTATCCACCACGCTGCTCCAATGCGGGTTGGTAGAATACACATGTGGCAGAATTTCAATGAAATTAGACACATGCAGGTTTCCTCACGATGTTTTCCTTCACCGTCAAGCACGAGAATTTTAAACACAAATTAAGAACATGAAAATTCAGTGGTGCTTGCCCGAGCTTGAACCCACGATCATCAGTTAAGGATTCACGTGTTCTAACGACTAGGTCATCTCTTTATACATACGAATAAAAATGCTCATCCTTCTCATAATTTTATGAAGTCGGTTAAGAACTTACCTTTTATATAATTGCTTTCGAATGTCCTTCTTACATACGAAGATGAAGAATATTGAAATACCAATGAACATATTATATGCATCGGTTATATACCAGACACTTAAGTTCGGTAAATATGCACTGATTAATTCGGTAACCCAGCTTATTCCCATGACAATAGATAACTTTAAATAAATCAGGAATCTGTAACATAATATGTTAGTTTTGCATAAAATTTACATTGCACAGAATTACACATTTTATTAAAGGTTAAGTTGAAAACATTAATTATCGTAATTTATGAATACTATATAATTTATGAATAATATAATATGAGTAGAAAATCTGTAATGTCGGCGAGTCTGGATGTGAAAGATATTGCCGGAAAGGTAGTTTGGTCTTAAGCAAAAATCCTTAACAGAGGGCTACACTTCTTAACGCTCTAACTAAAATCTACGCGATAGGTATGTATAGGAATACATACAACGCTGGTATACATAGTGTTAATATATTTACCTTTGTTTCTGTCTGTCGTGCTTGTTCGCGTTATGACAGTTAAGCATCTCGGTATCTCTTCCAATACACCAAAAGTTATAAGCCGTCATCAGAAAGAACATGCAATTACTAGTAATAACCAACATCATGGGAATATGCATATAAAATAATTTTGGTTTACCTGAAGAAAAAAAAATGAAAAATATTCAATCTAGATAAAATAAAGAATTATTGTAAGCTGGTCAGCATTTCGGTGTATCAATCGTTAATTTCAACTATTTTGTTTTAATTCGTCGCATCAGATCAACTGATTTGACCTTCAACTATTATTGATTCCAGTGTTGAATTCTACTGATTTATAACCGATTATGTTCCTGATTTCGATCCAACTTCGACCGAACTGCAACCGGATCATTGTGTGTAAAATAAGAAAACGGATTACGTTTCGATTCGATTGCGATAAAGTGACAATTTGTAAGTATAATTGGCGTCCTGTGTTGTCAAGGCTTTTCATTGATTTCTAAGTTTTGACTTGATTAATCGCAACATATATCAGCCTTAATAATCTTATTTAATGACAGATGGGGTATAAAAAATATTAATTGAAAAGTAATAACAAATAGTATCTGCTATTAGTATATAGTATTAGTCATTAGTATGTCATATTATAAACTTATATTACATTAAATAAACATCGTAATTTTACGTAATCTATCCTAGAGTGAGCAAGTATCCCCAGACATTATGACACCATAGACAATAGTTGTGATGATGATCGTGACCATAGTAAGTAGGCAGCCATGGCAACTATGATTCGCAAACTGTTGCGAAAGTTGTTGGCGCCGTTCGCATCGCGCGAATTCTCGCTGCAGCAAATGCAGTGACACACAGTGTACACACGAATTTATCTATATAAGGCATTTATATATACCGGGCAGTAGAGTAGGCAACTAAGGCTTAATACATTTACTTTGTCGATGCGTTATGTGTCATATATTTTTATTAAACGTCATTCGAATCGTTTACATGGTCCAAATTTTTTAAAACCACTACAGGCGCTTACATTAATGACTCTTGTATTGTTAACCATAATTATCTATATTTCGGTGATGTCAACAATACGAGAGTGGTTTTGACAACGAGCCGCAAGCGTTGTCAGTGTTACATAACGCTTCGACGGAGTCTAGATGGGTCGGTGCGAGTCGGCGACACTAGTTTTCAGTGCTAGCCGCCGTACAGACAACACTTCTAGAAACTGTCTTACGTCTCGTTCTTTTAATTGTGTTAAAAGTGATTAGTAAAGCCTTTAAGGGATTTTGGATTTGTTTTCTGTTACCCGTACCCTCATTTCGTCCACACATAATGTCTGATGGTGAGGAAATCCGCTCACATCGACCACCTCTTCCGTTATATATAATATTTGCATATTTACCTGCTAGAAAGCATCCGTTTAGTATAATATTTGGTTTGATAAACCCTTCTGGTAATTCACATACGTCTATAGCGATCAAACCAATGGCCATTGCGAGCGGTATGCCCCAACCGTAGAAACAGTAGATCTTAAACTTAGAACATCTCCCATGACGACGTACTGTTACTCTAGTAGTCATACTCCTAGATAAATGAAAAAAATTAACATGACTATAAAATTCTTTAATTTATTTGGAATACCTTAATTTTATCTGTGGTCTTAATGATAGAAGAAAAAAAAAAACAGCCAATCACAAGGTCTTATTTGTAATTGTAAGAAATTTTAAATATTTGTAATGGATAAATAAATTATATCTTTGTATATACCACAGTATTTGATGATAAAATTTTAATTTGTTATTTGATAGATTACCAAAATAATAACAATTACCTTAACGTCCACCAGATGTCAAAAGACGTGATATTCATCCAGTAGAAGGTAGACAAAAAAAAGAAATAAATGGCAGCAGCTGAAAATCACAAGAAGTCAATATTTTTTACAACCAGTATAATTATGTCACAATTTCTAGTAAAATCGTTTATGTTTTTACGAACATATATCACATTATCAATTATATATTGAGAACGACAATCAACATTTATTTCTTTAAAATACCCCAGGGTTCAGATATATTTGGCGCGAATAGCTTTGTTCTGTAACACAAAAGGAGTTATAATATCATCTACTTACCCCAAAGGTTTAAGGTTTTACGGTTTTGCTTCTTACGAGCATTGCGGATTGGTGTTTAGAATTAGTTTTTACATATTATATGTAAAATTAAGTTTTTTACACGATTTAATATATTTAAGTCATTAGTTTTAGAGTAGCCTAGTAAGATTTTTTATTTTTTTACCTATCTATCTATATCTTGATCTATCAATAATCTGTATATTTTTTTAATCTATCTTTTCGAGTTTGTGGTATTATATCATACTTTGACGCAGGCTTATATCAACATTTTTTAATACCTCTTTGTAATTTTTTAACAGGTAACGTTTCAAATGAATATTTGAATTAATTCGGTGTGACATATAAATTAAACTAATGTTATTGTTAATTTCAAGATTATTTCAAAAATATTTTATTAAATACAAATATGATAAGTGTAACGTATTTATAAAAGATAGATAGATATGCTACAAATGAAGACAATGTTGTGCTACTTACTGGATCCGTAACAAAATTCTGTAGAAGCTTCGAAACTGTTACTGTTATATAAAATTTTCACCGTAGCCAACATGACAAAGGCACATAGTAAACTGAATACATTGGCCATGAGAATTTGGCCCTTTAAATTCCTTAATTCTTTAATAAGTGCGTAAATTATTAGCACCAACAATAATAACACGCTGGATATTAGTAGAGCTATGAAATAAATAAAAAGTTAGGTTAGATTTACACAGTATTAAGTTTTTAATATATTAAGCTTCGACGGTCGTTCCGCCAGGTTCATTATAAAGTATATTTTGTTGTTTCAATTAAACTTCTTAACGTTGAGTTAATTTCACTAAATATTCACATTTTTATGCTATTTCTGTAAATCTGTAGAAAAAACAATAAGAAAGGTTTTGTCGCTAATTGTTATTATACGTAGGTAGTGCAGCAACAATAAAAAAATTTGAGCATATAATTATCTATATGAGTTCGTGTTATATGTGTTTACTGCTATCAACCGCACAGCAGCGTGGTGCAAAAGTTCCTAATCTAATTCTAACTCGGAAGACCATTAGGTAGGTTTTACTTAGCATTAGAACATTAATGAATTTTCTTACTACATAGTTTTTTAACGAGAAATAATACATATATAAAATGGAATAGGAAATTCTTAAAACATTGATATTTTCGTGATTTCATATGTAATGTACCGTCTACACAGTTATTTATCACTGACTATAAATATAAATATTCACCTGCTATTGTAAAAACTAAATTTTTCTGAGGTTCCTCCTCAAATATTACGCCAAATACCGGTGAAAAATTGTCCGATGCTAGTTCATAATCAACGCAGAATTTGTCATTGCTTATCTCATTTATCTCAGGCAATGAATTTGGCTGTTGCAGGAGCAAGTTGAGATTTCCACTCTATAATAAAAATACACAATGTTAGGACCCTCATTAGTACATTCATATTCAAATAGTTTTCGCCCGCGGCTTCACCCAGATGTGAGAAGGATAGGAAGTTGAGTGTCCTTTTTTGTACCCCTAATAACGTATATGCAAAATTATCTGATGATCGGTGGAGTAGTTATGACGTCAAAGCTTAACAAACTCACATTTATAATATTAGTCAGGATTTGTGAGCGTGTTTTCAATGTTTCTATTTGTTTAGTATTATAATTACCTATATTTTAAAAGGAATAAAAATAAATGTATACGGAAAAATGTTAACCTACATAATCATATATTGATTCATACTACGAGCAGAGCTATCCGGTCTATTAATAATCTTGGAACTTGATATTTCCTTTGTTCTCAACAAAGTTGGAATCCTAAGAGTTTCGCCACAATATTTACAAAAAATCATTATATTTATTAGTTTGTCTAGTGGCTCTAGGTATAAGGCTGACATACCGAGATCCTGAGTTTAAACCTCATGTCAAGCAATACAATTTAATTCATATGTTAAACACATTAAGACACAGGACTACTTACACAGTCATAGTTATAATCTAATTTTCACAACAAGTTACCACGGTTTAAAAGACGGATGAAAATTTAACAAAAGAGCCTGCTTTAATAAATTATGAAGTATTGTTCTGAAAGTATTATAAATTCAACTAAAATATACTACTATAACTAAAGTACTCTGGTAAAACTTTACAGTATTTAATTTCTTTTAAACTTTTTTTTAATTATTTGTGAAACTTATAATATTCAATAAAATCTATATTGAATGTTAAATACGAGTATTTGTTTTAAATAGAACAATTCCGTAACAACTAAAAGATACCATTTTAATTCATTATGATGAAATCCAAACGAGTGTTATAAATGCACAAGTTAGTTTCTGTGCTTATTACGCTTTCACTACTTAACCGATCGTCATGAAATTTTTATATCTGCCTCCTCACACGAGGACGACGCCGCGGGCTTCAACTAATAGTGAAAAGGAATACGGTACTACGACTTACTCTATTTTAATCTATTGTCTATGATGATGACGAACAAAATTATCTTGGTATTATCTATGTACTTTATTGTTCAAAACTAATCGTAGTTTTGAACAATAAAGTACAAAACACAACATGTACATTACACGAGTGTAAACATTTGTAATTATTTTTAATTAAGCGTGTATGTTTTATTTAAGTCCAACAGACTTGCATTAAACTAGTTTTGTCAGCACTTAAACCCTGACGCCCGGAGCTTAAAGGATAGGGCGTAGCCCTGGGGCCGTGGATGCTTGAGGTGGGGTATCGGGTGTCCTATTTTGGACGGTCCTGAGAAGGACGGCAGCCGAAATGGCCTCGCCCTGTCGTACGCACTAGCGAGGAGGTCGCCTCACAACTCATACTATATTTTTGTTTCAACTATATCAAAGATGTTACATTTTTTTACAATATTACTAATATCGTTTACATAGATCAGTGCTTGTAACTAATTTCAGTTATTAATAATAATAATTAAATTAAAGTTAATTCAAGTCTTAATTACCTCGAGTATGTAAAAACTTAAACTAGGTAAATTTGGAACAAGATCAATGAAATTTCTAGCAACTATTTGAAAACTATCCCTTAAATTCCCGACTCTTGTTCGATTACTACTATATACGTTCACATCTGAAAAATCTTTATTAAATGTATCATTCGATATGCACTCCGAATTATACACATAAGATTTATCAGGACAACACTTTGAAACACACGGTCTTATATCATAATTCTGTAATTTTTCACTTGAATCACTTATTAAAAGAAACATAATCACTATAAAATTTAACTTATAATTCATTTTGACGTGTGGTTTAAAGCTTAACTGAACGAATAACTAATATATAATGATATTTATTCGGGTAAAAATGTTATGAGTCAACTTTAATATATTGTTATTAGAATAACACAAACATTTCAGCTCACTTTGACCACATTATTGAATTAAATACGTGTACAATTGTATTGAGTACTATATCTTATCGGCTGAAGAGTAAATAGAAAACACTTATGATTTTGTCAATCATTTATTCTATTAGGAAATTGTATACGTCATTTAATTTGTCTTTAAAATGATTACATTTTTCTTGTACATTAGTATTGTAAGCACACACTAGCGTGATGCTCTCTTAGGATGCCTCTGGAATTGTATCAATTTCTTATATAAATATATGTATTTAAACGTGCAGATTCGAATTCGAAGAATATGGAAATATAAGTATTTATTAAGAATTTGTTGTATCATGCGTTTTTCCCTATGTTTAATTTTGCTAACTACTACTCTCGTTTATGGTATATTTTGAGGTGATCGATTAATTCATGTTGGTGTTATCATTTCGAAAGAAAACACTTTATACCACAAGCTTCCATATTTTTTTCTTAAAATCTTATAATTGAATGAAATGAAACCTATTTGGGATGTTTTTGATAAAGCTTCACATACATACAAACGAAAACAACCACTGATGATTTTGTAAAAAAACTGGCGTGAGTAATAAATATTATTCGTTGTTTCGTTAATGTTTTTTTAGAAAGGTTTGTTTTCATATAAAATACTTATATAATTATACATATATGAAAAAAATGTATTATCTATGATTAATTTTGAGAACTTTCATCAATTCCATTTTCGTATCAACTAAATTGTTTGTTAGTAGTATTTAGTTTTATTATTTTAAGATGATTGTTAAGCGCAATGATCATAGCATTTGCGTGCCGTGCCCTATGGCACGGGTTATCCCTGAGGAGGACAGCAGCCTAGCCACTAGCAAGGAGCGTGGGGGGCGAGATTACCATCGCCCTTTGTGGAGAGCTCCGCCGAACGACGAGCGGAGCACAGCACAGGAAGGGCCGCGGATGCGTTATATATACACGATCCCGCAGCCTCTCTGATCCGTGCCGAGGACGCCCATCGCAGTGGGTAAGAATCTAGCGGCAAAAAGAAGTGGGCAGAAAAGGTTATGACATAATTTTTTTCACTTTACGGGTTAAACCGCTTATTTTTTAAATAATTTTTTAACAATTGTATTTCTGTTATAACCTTTATTATTAAACATAACATATTATTTTATTAATTATAAAATGATATAATTAACATTAAATCGTTTCATTTTATACAATTTAAAGATCATTTTTGAACTGAAACGAGGGCAGGGAGAGATTAATTCACGTTGTTCATAACACAGTATCCCCGGGCTCAGTTGCATCGCTGTATTGATTTTAAGAGCTCTCGTTCACAAACATATACATTTATTATACATATATACTATGTCGGTGTACGGATTCTCTGTATTGCGCATGTATGTTCGTATAAAATGTAAACTTCGACAAGCTTACAATTCATAGAATATTATGGGTTTGTCATTTTTCTTTGAAGTGACAAATTGTTAACTTATTTGTAAATGAGTTAGTAGGAATTTTTACTTGATGGTAGGTTTTTGTGCAAGCCCGTCTGGGTAGGTACCACCCATTCATATATTCTACCGCAAGTAGCAATAGTTAGTATTGTTGTGTCCCCAGGGGCATGTGATGTTACATAGGAGAGGCCGTGTTGTCGATTATCTGTGGCCTGGCAGCATAAGCGTCATAGCTGTCACTTGGCCTTTTATCAGCAGCGGCAGATCGAGAGGCAGCTATTCTGAGCTCATTTTCTTCTATATTTCTTGTAAATATTTTCATTACAACTAAACATTTGTCAGATTATTTTTTATTATTTGTTCTTTAATATATAAAATAATTTGTATTTGATTAACACGTCTATGTAATTTTAAAAAGAGAAACTAACAGTTACCCTTTATAATAAATAAATTTTGTAACAAATAATTTCGAACCGGTGGATATTTTAGTTTTGTTTCGCCTTTGTTGTTTAAAATATTTCTTTGTTATAACAATGTATGTACATATAACGTGTATTATTTTCCTTAACCAATATCATATAGTCATTAAGGAAATATTTATTGTAACAAACATACGTTATCGTTTTTGTTATTTGGAAATATTAATAGGGAAATACATTTCGATTTTTAAAAATATTTTATTATTATTATTAAGATAAATTCGTACCCTAACAATAATAATTATATTATTTAATTTCACGTACGTTTATCAATAAAACACATTATTATTATTAAAAGTCATTTAATATCGTGTAAGTAACATCTATAAAATGTTAATTTTTTTAAAGCTAATATATGCGAATATGTTTTTTATGATATTAATTCATATTCTTATATTTGTAAAGCTGTATGTATATATAACCAGTTTAATTTGTGCTACGGAAGTATGAGTAAGCGAGTACCACAAACTTTGAAAATGACCGCAAGGAAAAGGAAATAAAAAATAACTTATTCCTTTTGAAAATTATATTAACATATGTACATGGGTTATTACAAAACGATTAGCAAATTGTTATATGCCTGGAGTTAGTCATTCGTTATTGGTAGGAATTTACCGAGTACTCATTATTTCAATGCTATCGTTATTATATAAAAAGAAAAGCAGACGTATATAGCTGAAACAATAACATAAACAATATATCTTAAAATACATAATATTAAAACATGACTGCCTCGTTGGTCTAGTGGCTTGATTTAAGGCCGCAGACCCGGAGGTCCTGGGTTCAATTCTCAGTAGCAGCCCGGAGCCTGGAAGTGTGTACACTCCCGTGCCTCGGAAAGCACGTGAAGCCGTTGGTCCTGCGCCTGAACTCTTTCCGGTCGTGTCGGATTGCCATCCCATTGGATTATGAGAGTTATGGAATAGAGAGTGCACCTGTGTTTGCGCACACACGTGTGCACTAAAATATCTCCTGCGTAGTTGGCTAGTCTCTCTTGAGATTTGCCGCCGTGGCCGACATCGGTCTGGAGGATATTATTATTATTATTAAAACATAAAAATAAAATTTTACTTAGTGGTAGGTAGGTTAGTAGTACTTTGTACTAGCCCGTCTGGGTAGGTAGCACCAACTCATTTTATATTCTATCGTCAAACAGCAGTACTTATTAATATTGTTGTGATCCGGTTTGAAGGGTGAGTGAGCCATTGTAACTATAGGCACAAGGCACATCTTATATCCAAAAGTTTGTAGTTCGTACGTAAGGGATGGTAAATACTTCTATAAATGCCAAGATCTATGAAAATTACTAAGAAGTGTAATTTAGAATTCTGCTTTGTTGGTCTAGTGGCTAGTTAGTGGTCGCTTACACCTTAGTACTGGGTTTAAAACTCATGTCGGCCCAATAACAGAATAATATGTTTTTCTTTCGAAGATTCTCAGTAGCAGCCCAGAGTCTGGAAGTCGGAAATTTGTGCACTCCCGTGCTTCGTAATGTAAAGGCGTTAGTCTTGCGCCTGAATCGTTTCGATCTTGTCGGATTGTCGTCCCATCGGATTATGAGCGTGAGGGTTGTCCTAAGCAGTTGGCTGATATATCTTGACGTTGGGAGCCGTGGCCGAAATTGTTTATGTAATTGTTATGAATGTGATTATGTTGTAAAAGTCAGGTAGGTATGTAATCAAAGTATTCATTTGTCAGGATGCGTAAAAACAAATAATAAACTCATGCATTGAACTGACACAATATAATTGGTTTAGATTTTGAAATTTGGAAGTAGAACGAAATTTGAACGAATGCCAGTAGTTAAGAAGAATAGTGTATGTTATAAATTAAGATATTTTAATCAAGAACTGTTTGTAGTGCGTAATATGACAGAGCTATAAGCAAATCACACGGGATAATTATGTAAAATGTAAATCTAAAGTTTGTTTATCTTCACTACTTTTGCCGTTGATAGAGGCTTCGTTAAAATCGTTGGTGTAAGTTGAAACAAATTTATCTTTAATAACGCCCATGCATCTGTTAAATAACATTGGCTTTGTATAATCACCCCTTAAGGGAATATAATTATAAATAAAAGACAGCGAAAACAAACGTACATTATCATATTTAAAAAGATACGTTGACAATTTTATTATTCTATTAAAATGAGTTTGAAAAAAACATCTAACCATATTATTTAATATACTCATTCTATTTACATTTCTATTATCTCATATAAAGTTAAAGTAAAGTAACAACCTATAAATATACCACTACTGGGGACCAAACCTACTGCAGATGATGTATTTTTCTCTTAATGACGCTTGGAGCCTATTCCACCCTGCTCTTATGCCAGTTGATGGTTACACATTACACATTCTACAGAATATCATCCATCCCGAAGAGTTTTCAGCGTTTTTATTCACCGCAGAGGATGAGATGAATTTTTGTTACCACCACTGATTTTACCACTGATTTTCATGTGCTTGCAGTGGTGTTCGCCCGGGATAGGATTCGCAATTTTGGTTAAGATTCGCTTGACATTTCTACTAAGCCATTTGGACTCTTATTATAGGATGTAGCTAAGGTAATCTAATTTATTAACTAAATATTATACTAATTGAAGGCCTAAGGTTCTAGTATCTAGCTTAGTTTTAGTAGTTTTTGGTGACCGTTCGTCCATTTGAGCCCTTAGGATGAGAGGAGACTTGTAGTGGAATATCTTGACTTAGATTCGATTCCAGCGTGCTACTGCTTGTATTGCTTTTGCTGAGTCTTGGTTTAGCGTTGACAAATCCGTAGTACCTGCATATAAGTTGTTTAATGTAAATAAAAAAAATGATATGAACAAAATTATCTAATTGCATAGAATCGTCATTTTGTAATTTTTCATAAAAACAACGTTTTTATCTATGTATCTATATATGAAATCATTCTAATATTATAAATGTGAATATTTATATGTTTAGAAGTTTGGTTACTCAATCAAAAACGGCTTAACGGAACGGATGAAATTTGGAATAGAGATAAATAATTATTCCCTGACTTCACAGACAGGCTTGCTTCTAACTCAAACGTGGGCGAAGCCAAAGATGGATGTTAAGCATAATTGGTGCGACTCGCGGAAAACGGCATAAGGCTTTCTTATGCCGTCATGACCCTTATCCGCCGCCGACTAATATATCTTATTTTTTTATCTCTATATTTATTTCTATCAATGTTGATAGAACCACACCTGGTGGGCGTTGTGACGTCCTGACATTTTGTTAAGTAGAAGTCTAATATATAACGCTTACCTGTTCTGAAGTTTTCTGTAAATTTTCTTCTTACATACGAAAATGAGAAATATCGAAATACCGATCAGGAGATTGTAGGCGTCAGTGAATTTCCATATATTTAGTTCTGGTGTTTTAAAACTAACAATCTCAAGTAACCAGTTTATCCCCATTATAACAGACAATTTAAGATACACCATAAGTCTGCAACAAAGAAAAAATTAAATAAATGAACGAAAACTCTAAGGAAAAAAATGTGATAAAGAAATTACGAAAATTGATTTATTAAAGAGACCCAAGTTTTTTTAAAAAAAAATGTATAGAAGTCTGGACGGGCAGCTAATTTTATAAAAAATTACCTATTCCTCTGTGAGCGATGGGCAGCAGGACTGCCAGCAGCACCAGATTCCAGCACGGAGGTGCCACGACTCAATCTCCAAATGTTAAACGCAGTCATTAGGAAAAACATCCAGTTGCATATTATCAATATTAGCATCGGAACATACAGATATAATAGCTTTTGACCACCTAAGTTAAAAGAAACAAAAAAGTTATTAGTACACGTTTAGTATTCAATTATTTTTTAACAAAAATGTTGTCATTATAGTTTATATTGAGATACTCAAGAACGTTTTAACAAAATTATTAGACTTTCAATAACAAAACAGAAAGATTAGAAATGTCAAAAAAAATTCTTAACGTGCAAGCGTTAAAATATCCCACTTCTACGCAATATGCTTCCTCTTCAACTTCTCAAAACTTATTTCGAAATTATATACAGCATACTGTTTATATGGTCTTTTAATGAACAAAGTGTACTCTAAGCTCTTAATATTATTAATTTTAGCAACAATTTCGATTTAAAAAAATGAACGATGTCTTTATTTCTGTGGATACTTGTATATTACTAAAATTATTGTCTTTGAATAATAATATAAATACTACAATTTATGAGTTATGAAAACATAAAGGAAGAATAAAAAAAACTGATAGGAAAAATAATAAATGAAATTAATTATGTACTAATTAGTTTGGACTGCAGTCTTTGCCTCAATTGCATTAAAGGTTTTCTGAATATCTGTTTAAATGAATATAGTCAAATGTACATTTGATTTGAGGGATACACAACTGACCTTCCAAAAAACAACCTTGTAGTGGTATTTGAGGCGTTACAAACCAAGGTATATGACTTAAATCAGCGTTGTTAATTACGACTAGACCGATAGCCATTAACGTTGGAATACCCCAAGCGTAGATACAGTACATTCCGAATTTGAATTTTTCTCCCCGTCTGTGTATTGGCCTAGCCTTTGCATATCCCCTGAAATAATGGAAATATAAACATTTATTAACATTAATACAGAAATGAACGCGAAGAAGATAAATACAGAAGTAGACAAATAGGTCGTAGGAAATTGCCGGAATTTTTGAAAAAGTGGGATAATTTGATTACAATTTAATAAATCTCTAAATTAACATAAGTCAAAACATTTGTTACTAAGTAAAGTTACATACGTGATACGCAATACCATATGTGATGCTGTTTTCAAATGGGAAATAAATACTTTACTTGATGGTAGAGTTGTGCGGAACGCCGTCTGGGTAGGTACAACCCACTCATCAGGTTTTTTATTGCCAACATTGCTGATATTATATAAAATTGTTGTATTTAGGTTTGAACGTTAAGTGGGTCAATGTAACTACAAGCACAAGGAACGTATATCTTAGTTCCCAAGATAGTTTTCGCATTGACGATAAAAGGGAAAGTTAATTTCTTACAGTGCCAATATCTACGAGCCTTTGTGAATACTTACCATCAGGTGACCTATTTATCAGACTTCCAATATATTTTAATTAATATACATAAGATAATTTACCGAAAAGTCCACCATATATCAAATGACATCACATTCATCCAGCAGAAAGTTGACAAGAAGAAAAAATACGTGACAGCAGCTGAAATTACATTATTCCATTAGTATTCGGTATTCATGTTCTGAAAATATGCACAAGAAAAATACGTAGACAGCTAATAACTTAGCATAGCATGATCGCCTACATTGTACACATTACTAATAATAATATACGAAAATACGTTTAATGAGCTTTATAAATGTCCTTAGGTCAATCCAAAAAATTTAGTATATATATATTTTTTTAAAGTTACAAAAATCTACCGTATCTCTTCGGTGGGTTTCCGTCTATTTAAATTGTTTATACTACTGGGCTACCAAAAAACAACGGGTTATCTTTAGAACTTCGGCAGATATAAATTAAATTACATTGTAAAAATCTTTCGAGATACATAACTAAATCCAATGCCACTTGACTGTTTTGTATATTAATATTTTGACTGATATATATATATATATATATATATATATATATATATATATATATATATATATATATATCTGCGAATCTAATTATATATATATATATATATATATATATATATATAATTATATATATATATATATATATATATATATATATATAATTAGATATATATATATATCTATATATATCTATATCTATATATATATATATATATAATTATATTCGCAGATTTTTTATATAATTGAAAAAATATATTTGAAATTGGGGTATTGTAATTGTTAAACATTCTTAATACTTACTTAACTCAAGGCATTTGTTATCTAAATAAGTTCCTAGTTGTAGAGATGCCAACGACAGGAAGGCACCCATTAGGCTAAAGACGTAGGCCATCAGTACCAAGCCCGCGAGGTTCCTCAGATCCGGTAAAATGATGTAAACCAACAGCACGATGAATAGAAACACCGATGATATCAACAGCGCTATAACAGAAATATTTAATATTAAATAAAATATGATTTACAGGCTTAGACAAAAGTACATTCGTTCATTGAAATGAACCTATCGAAGTCGCTTGATACAGTTCTAATTTATCTGGAAAACACTCATAGAACTCCTAATATGTGTTATACAATGATAAAAATATTAAAGTAAATAGTTCAAAATAAATATACAGGGATATATTTCTTAAGATGTTAAAGAAAAAAAATGTTTAGGATTGATTGATTTAGTTAATATTGTATATTATGTATGTTATAAGTTTTTATTTAGTGTTATAATGCTTTTCTTCCCTATTTCCAAGTTCATCGTTATATCAATGTTTTGTTTGCCTCGTGTCCTGGCCTTGTAGAAATTCTACAAAACAAAATATCTAAAAGATATAACATTACTAACATGATCTATGGTAAATCTGATGCCCAGAGATTTGGAATTGCAATTTAATGGGAAAATTCCACCAGCATTCTTCGTCTCGTGGACACGTAGTGACACAGATAAATATTGAATCACATAGATTACTTACCAGAAGTGAAGTAAGCGTTGCTTTTCGGGATAAAGACGTTAAGAAGTATCGACCAATATTTAACAGTGGCTGTGGTATTAGAGACTTCATAGTCTACGCAAAAGAAGTCCACTTCGTACCATTTCGTATATGAATTTGGTAGCTTATAATAAAGTTTTCCGCTCTGAAAACAAAAATAATTCTTTAATTTCCATAAAAAGAGTCTTGTTAATTCTCTAGAGGCAATTCTGGTTCGATTTAGCCCTTAGAATCATTTGTACGGTAATGATTAATAAAGGATATATTTTTAAAGTTTATATTTTGTGTTCATTATGATTGATATGATTTCTTGATGATTATTTTGATTTTATCACTTTCGATATTATCTGTAAACTCAAATCTACCCATTTTTTATTAATTACTTTTCGGTAGGTAGATTGTTTATTTGTTACACTTTGACGTCATAACTACTCGAGCGATCATTATGAAATTTAGCATACAAGTTAGGTACAGAAAAAGACATAGGTAAGGTACCTAACCCCCCCCCCACTCAAACGAGGGCAATGCCGAGGGCGGAAACTAGTTAAAAATAATCATATGTGACAACACGTGTAGAAAATAATCTACATTGTTAAACGGAGTAATCACAGTGCTTCTTGATACTTTTTCTACGTCCTATTCACATTTCGAAACGCTTAATGATTCAAAAGTAAGGTAAAAGATACTTCTATAAACATTTTAATAAATAAATAGATATTAGTAAGTAGTAAAATCAGTCAGACTGTCGGGGGCGCTCGGCGTATTGAAAGGATTCATAATTACAGATACCAATAAATAAATATGGAGTGAAAAATATTTTTTTTTTGTTCTGTGTAAGTGCCATGCACACACAAGAGGTTAGATGCGGGTGGAGACAGGGTGTAAGAAAGCGTTATGCCGTTTGCTAGCACGACATACGAGTTGGTTTTACCCCAAGGCACGCCATAAATCAGTATACAATGTACTGATCTTTTTACTGTAAATTATTGTTGAAATTGTTTCACGCCGATGAGTAACGTGAGTGAACGCAAAATACAATATTATTTTTTTAAATCGAATTGAACATGGTTTATATATTTCTTTTATTTAAAAATCGTTATATGATTAATGAATTTAACACGCGCCCTTTGATTGGCAACATATGGGCATATGACTTATTACTTTCCGCGAAAAAAGTGTTCTAAATAATAAGGATAAAATAACTGCTTAAAAAATATAATATCGAATTTGTACAATAAATACACAGACTGAAAATTAAAGTACAAAAATTACATTTAATCTACTCTATCTTAGCTGATACTATATGTACATGTAAAACCCTCTCTCACTGGTGGTAGAGCTTTGTGCAAGCTCGTCTGGGTAGGTTCCACCCACTCCACCCACCCACTCATCAGATATTCTACCGCAAAACAGCAGTACAAGGCATTGTTGTGTTCCGGTTTGAAGGTTTGACATCACATATTAGTTCCCAAGGTTGGTGGCGCATTTATCGATGTAAATAATGGTTAAAATTTCTTACATTGCCAATGTCTATGGGCGTTGGTGACCAATTACCTATTCTATATAAAAAAAGTGATCTGACATGACATTAAAAACGCCATTATTCGCAAATCCATAATGAATATCATAGATTATTTAAGATCTCGACCAATGATATCGCGTCAATTCGATGGCAAAGTTATTTATTTGTCTTTTACTCCTCTTGTGGCTGGTATAGGCTATACATACTTTGATAGAAGGTTATAATTTTAAAAACGGCATGTATTCGTAGCCTAGTCAGGGAGTTTCTAACCTAACTCCCCTATGCACTTGGTTCAGGCCCATGAATAGTTATGTAAACATTCTTAGTTAAAACTGAAGAGAAACATTTTTTTTTAATATCATAATAATATAATGGTAATTCATAGGAAATAATAAGTCCCGATATATTGTTTATATCATTTTTACGTCACGGGATTTTAATAGTTAATTAAATAACCTATTGCCCTTTTCCTTGTTTTATCAATATGCTACTTACTGCGAAATTCAGAGTAAACTTTGTATATACTATATAACTAAGAGAATTTTTCCTGCTAACTTGATTGCCGGAAGTATTAATGACTTGAAAATAAATTCTTATAGTGGATTGTATTGTATTGGTTGCAGATGTAATTTTTTTTTAATTGTATTAGGTGGGCGGATGATTAAATGGGGCACCTGTTGGTGAGTCACCACTGCTCATTGTTGATGTACAAAATATTAACCACTTTGTACATCGTCAATGCGCCACTAACCTAGGAAACTAGGATGTTATGTTGTTTCTGTAGTGGCTGGCTCACTCGACCTATAAACCGTAAGATGACAATACTAAACGTTGCTATTTGGCGGTGGAATATCTGATGAGTGGGTGGTACCTACTCGGACGGGCTCAAAGCGTTACTTAGGGTTCAAGCTTGCTTCACACCAAATTTCACATAAATATTTTCAGTTGATTGAAAGCCTATCAGATAGACAGTTACTTTCGCATTTGAAATATATGCCAAGTTATAAATATATCCTCGTTCCTTAGGCATAAAAAAATTGTTACTATAAACTATACATAAATTTATTCGTTACAGTAATCCCAGCGTTCAAAACGCCTGGATCGATTTTCTCCTTTACTAAGATATAAATATACTATGTTGCTCATTGCTATCTTAAATCTTAAACTATCATAGTTTCATGTCAATCGGATTAGAAGTGTCTTCGCGACAACACGGACAAATGAATATTTTAAGCG
The DNA here is from genome assembly GCF_905147045.1 of Nymphalis io. NCBI lineage: Eukaryota > Metazoa > Arthropoda > Insecta > Lepidoptera > Nymphalidae > Nymphalis > Nymphalis io. The sequence goes on along the minus strand of NC_065902.1, from coordinate 3,079,287 downwards.
AAGCGAAGTTATAATATTATTTATAATTATTTTATAAATACTCATTAGGGTAATATGTACACATCAGAGCTGATTGATATAACTTTATCAAATGTTTAATATTTTAATTACATAGTAATATAATGTTTAAGTCACACAAGTAATTAAGACACAAATAAACACACAACACAAATAAACGGTCAACAATATTGTTTTTCTAAATTCAAATGAACTTTAAAACTCTTGTCATTGTTGTCATGTTCAATTAATCAATTATTTCAGATAAGAGTTACTAAATCTTACTTATGTATTTTTTTTTAATAATTTTCAGAGTTTTAAATATATTTTTGTTACAAGGTATATCAATACCAATATCATAAATGCGAAAGTAACTCGGTTACACTTTTATGTCTAAATCACTGAATCTATTTAAATGAAATATAGTATGAAGCAGGCTTGGTCTTCAAAAAAGGACATAGGGTAATTTTTATATCTTAAAACCAAGACAACACCCCACCCCAACACGCGGGCAATAATAATTATAAAAGTAAAATGATAATGAACTCGACTCGCAAAAACTCAACTGTTAAAATATTTTGCCGGTTTTGGTAAAAAAAATTGTAAGAATTGGTTAAGAATATAAACATTTTTGTAAAAATAATAATGGAAAATATAATTAATAAGAAATCTATAAACAAGAACAATAACTCAACGCAATTTATATTACTGGAATTAAATCAATCATTTGTCAGCTATGGAGAGTGCTATGCTTGGAGTTTCTCTAAAGGATCGAATCTCAAATGTGATGATCCGACAGAGAAGCAAAGTTATTAACATAGTCCAAAGGATTAGTAAGCTGAAGTGGCAGTGGGCTGGTGACATGTCGCAGAACCGACAACTGTTGTAGAAGACGTGTTCTGGAGTGGAGACCGGGCTTTGGCAAAAGTAGCGTAGGGCCCTCCGGCGAGTCGGATGGAAATTAAAAGCCGAGGATCGTGCTCAGTGCTGAGCCATTGGAGAGACCTCTGTCCAGCAGTGGACAAAAGGGTTGTTAATGATGATGATTTGTCAACCAAAAAATATCGTCGTTTATTGTTTACGTCGAATAACAATTATTCAATTACTCATCACGCCAATAAATTGTCCCATTGGTCATGGCTGCGTCATTCTATCTCGGGCAAATATATTACAGCTATTTAAATTAATTAAGATTTATGGATTTACCTATAAATGGTGTTCAGGGAATGATTAGTTTTACAATGCTGTGTCTTCTTCTTTCTAATGTCATATAAATGAAGACAGAAAGAGAGAAATCAGTTCAGCTAAACGACGTTTATAAATAAGGCATTTAATTTCAGTTGTATTCTATAATCCGTACTAATAATAATTCTAGGTATTATAAGTAAGGATGACACATCTGTAAAGAACACAGAAGTCGAGATGGCCCAGTGGTAAGAACGCGTGAATCTTAACCGATGAACGTGGGTTCAAACCCGGGCAAGCACCTCTGAATTTTCATGTGCTTAATTTCTGTTTATAATTCATCTCGTGCTTTTCGGTGAAGGAAAACATCGTGAGGAAACCTGCATGTGTCTAATTTCATCGAAATTCTGCCATATGTGTATTCCACCAACCCGCATTGGAGCAGCGTGGTGGAATAAGCTCCAAACCTTCTCCTCAAAAAGGGAGAGGAGGCCTTAGCTCAGCAGTGAGACATTTACAGGCTGTTACTTACTTACTTACTTATGACACAACTGTATGGAGTAAAAGGATATATTACCTATATTAGTTTGACCTATAAATAAAAAGCCTATAAATTAGTTACCCACCTCAGTCATAAATGTGGAGATGTTGAGATCCATCAAAACGTACGCAGCTTCGGCAAATGTTTGATTCTCGAGACTTTCATCCCATGCCCTTTTTTCATAAAACATCCCAGGCACCAGTAGGAATATATCACGCAAAGACATGCTGATTTTTTGGAAATGATCGTAGTCATCGTAAACCGGTACATTTGAAAAGTCCAAATTCATATCGAAACGTTCACAGCTGTATGTATCAGTAGAAACGTACTCGTTTTTCGGACAACACTTTTTAATGCACTTTCTTGCTGCACAAACTGTTTCAATGTCATCATCATCATCGAGTTCTATACTGCCTGCGCTAGTAAAAGCGATATTTTCAAAATCAATCGCAACAACAGACGATAAGATCAATAGAATGGTTAATATTTTCGCCTGTACCATTATTACGTCTTGCTTATAACATTAGTGTGGTAATAATAAATACACATATAATTATGATCCTTACGGGCCCGAATCATTGTTTGCGGTCATGCGACGTATTGTTTCATTTACACAGTTAATTATATTAAAAATTGTAGGAAATATACTTTAATACAATTATCAGCTTCTGTTCCTTTGTATTAATTAAATTGTTTTCTTGTATAAACATTTTATATATAAATACTCATTTATAAATAACTTTATAAGCTGCTTTAGAATTTAGAATGATTTTTGTATATTGTGTTTTTTTTCTTTTGTAGTATAATTGTTATAAATTGAATTTGTATTGTCTAATGTAATTGGTACTCAAATGCTTGAAAAAATATTGCTTATCATAAAGTTCAGTAGTGAAGGCATTTCTGGAAATTAGAGGAAATTTATAACATACTAGCTTCTGCCCACGACTTCCTCCGTGTGAATTTCAAATTTCATTTTTTTTTGCACAGAGCTTTAAACTTTATTCTAAAATAAAAGTAGCCTAAGTTACTCCTTATAACATCAGCTATCAGTCAGTAAAAAATCCGTCAAAATCGGTCCAGCTGGCAGACAAACAGACAATATTTTTTATATATTATATACTTTCATATGCATTTACTAAAAAGTTATTATTTTGATGTTACACACAATACACAGACTCTTCAATCAAAAACTAATATACATACCTATTAAATTAAACTTCTTTGTGTGCCGTGTCCAACAAAATAATCAGATTTTCGGATGAATGGGAAAAATATTAATTTCGTAGTTCAATGCCAACCAAAGACAACTTTAGACCCTGGATCTTGTTAATAGTCAGGGCAAATTTCGCTTAAACGATATAGCCAGATCCGTCGGAATCATTGGAATTCCCGAGATGTGCATCAACTAGCTCCATCCTTCCATGCATCCTTGTCTGATGAGAATGGTCACCACATTTTATTTTGATAGGAATTCATATTTTATGGTTAAAATATCTTTATCTTCACGTAAGTATGTCGAAAAAATATTTTTTAAAACATAAAAGCAGTATAAACGATAAAAAACGGCGGACTTTTTTGTACAATTATTTAAGAAAAAATAGATTTCCATACATTGTTTTCAAGTAGATACAACTGTTTAGACAGCGCACGCAAATATTTCTGTTTTAAAAGGTATTTCTTTCCGACTTGCTAGAGAAAATTCGTACTATATGCATGATATAAATATATTTTATAGCCTGTTTCTAACATTGTAAAAAGAATAGATCATTTGTTTCGGAAATAACCACCTACAAACAAACAAATTTTACCTCTTTATAATATAGTATGAATATAGAAACAAAAATTTAGATTTAGTGGCATGGTCCACAATAAGAAAAAACGACATAAATAAAATGGATAAACAATGCTTATGCTTAAAAAATTATACTGCGACTACTTTTCCTACAGCTGTGGTTATGTACACACTGATATATTTAAATGGTCATTCAGTGAAAAACCCGCAAAAATATTCCAAGGACCTTTCTACCTAAACTTAAAGGGACACTTAATTACTTAGAATAAAAGCCTTAAAACGTAAATTTCAAATCGCAATTAATTTTATTTATACATTGATAAAAATATCAATTTTATCAGTTACATATATATTTAATTTGATAAAGTTTAGGACAACAATAACAAAGTAACGAAATAAATTTTGTCGTTTGTTGTTGTAAGAAAGTCGTTTGCAAAACACGAAAACCACGCCGGATACGTTGACGGGGCCATGCTACCACCACCACCTTATCGTTTTTGTATGATATGTTTGGTGGCCAGTTAAACAGGTTTGAATCGAAGGCATGGCTCACCAGTGTCCCCATGGCCACAAAAGCTCATCGGGTTTGGCCCACCGGTATCCCCCGTAGTTTCAATAAAACAACCTCTTACTTTGTGTGGCAGTTAACATGTCATGAGACCCATGTTCTTCTGGGCTAATTAAATTGGTTGCTTATTAGTCATATATATTGTGTTTCTTGTAGTCATTTTAAATCAAATCAAATTCAATGTACCGGACATTTGAGGAATTCATATTCATATCGAAACTTTCACAGCTGTGTTTATTAGCGGAGAAGTACTTGTTTTTCCTACAACACTTTTAATGCATTTTATTTATCATAATTAAGTCCTATACTGCCCGTGCTATTAGGTGTGATATTTTTAAAATAAATCACGATAACAGATCCGTCTTAGCCATGATTACGTATTGTTAATATAATTACATAGATATACTCAATACTCTTTTAATTATAATGCTTGCAAGCTTGCCAAATTTAATATATCCATAATAATTTACCTCTGAAATGTTTATATATAGTATATATGTCCCGATGTACTTTTTCTTGAGTTGATAACTTTACGTGGAATGACATTAAAACAAATGTGAGTTTTTGTTAAATATATTAAAATAGGATTGTACATTTATAAGTTTTCGTTATATATAAAATATCCATTTCATAGATTATTTCTGGTTTTATTCGCAATCATATAAATAAGGAATAACGCCAGAAGGTAGGTCAACCGAACATTTCTGTTATTAAATATAAAGTAAAAGTAAACTAACAGTCCGTATAAATCCCAATGTTGTTCCCAAAAGTGGATTCTCTTCTCGAATGATGAAATGTGTTGACTTAGATTAGACTCCAGCGTGCTGCTGATTGGATTTGCCTTCGCTAAGTTTCAGTTTATTGTTGACAAATCCGTAATACCTGCAAATCATCTGTTTATTGTAAATAAATAAAATAATCAACAATATGAACAAAATTATCTAATTTCTTAGAACTGATATTTTGTAATTTTTCATAAAATGTTAAAGAAAAATTCAAACATATGAGATTTAACTATGTGTTTAAGTATACTAATTTTATAAATGTGAATGTTTGGATGTTTGTAACTAAATAACGAAAAAACGGTTGGACAGATTTGGATGATATTTGGAATAGAGACAGTTTATCCTTGACTTTACACGAAGGATACCCTGCTTCTTCTTCAAACGTGAGCAAAGCTGTAGGTGGCCGCCGCTTTCATTTGACTCGAGTGTGCGTGACACACTATATACATCGTTGCTCTTTATTATTATAATATATAATATTGTTGTTTTTTTATTTAACTCTATATTTATTTCGATCTATTTTCAACGTATCACATCTAGCGAGCGTCCTATTACGGTATCATATTTTTTTTAAATAAAAATTTAAATATAAGACGTATAATATATTACCTTTCCCGAAGTGTTCTGTAAATTTTCCACTTACATACGAAAATGAAAAATATAGAAACACCGATCAGGAGATTGTAAGAGTCAGTGATTATCCATATTTTTAGATCTGGTGTTATGAAACTTACAATTTCAATTAACCAGTTTATCCCCATTATAATAGACAATTTGAGATACACCATAAGTCTGTAACAAATAAACAAATAAAGTTAACGAAGATAAATAGTAACATTGAAAAATTAATAAAATTAATAAATTATTTAGGAGGGACGGACGAGTCTCTGCCGAGATTGTGTTTCTTAGTTTAAAAAAAAATCTAAGGTTGGTTTTTATCTACTCCTTATTCGATTAGAATAGGCTATTCTTTCTTATCTTAATTTTCGGTTAGAGTTTTCGTCATTTACGAATAAAACTAACTTTTGAGGTAAAGCTGCTTGGGATCGGCTTTCGTCACAAGGAGAAGGAGGTTGCCGCAGTAGCACGCGCATCTTACTGCTCCCCTGAGGCGGTTAGGTGCGGTACATGCAGCGAGTTATTGGTTTTATGGGGATGGTCCTGGTGACATGCCCCGTAACAACGGTAAAAAACTGTCAAAGGCTGGCTGGTATTTTAAGTGTATGGTCCTTGGTCCAAGGTCAATGCCGGTAGGCCCTACGTAACATGGGAACGTTTTTTTTTTTACTGTATTTGAGTGGGCAGTTTAGATTATACCCGGTGGCACTGTGACCCACTAGCTGACTTTATACAGAAGAAGCTAGAGCTTCATCTGTATAAAGTCGGGACGGTCAACTAATATTTCAATAAATTACCTATTCCTCTGTGATCGATGGGCGGTAAGGCTACCAGCAGCCCCAGACTCTAGCACGGAGCTGCCACGACATAATCTCCAAATGTTAAACGCAGTCATTAGGAAAAACATCCAGTTGCATATTATCAATATTAGCATCGGAACATACAGGTATAATAGCTTATAAACACCTTAATAAAAAAAAAAAAAACAAAAAATTTAGTACACAATTAGTATTCAATTAATTCTTAACAAACATTTTATCTACAAGCGATAGTCCATTTTTTTATATGGTCACCACTGACATAGACATTGGTGTTAGGAAATATTAACCATTCTTTACATAGCCTGGTAACTAAGATGTTATGTTCCTGATACCTGAAGTTACACTGGCTCATTCATTATTCTAAGCGTGGCATAACAATATACCCAACTGACCTCCCAAAAAACATCCATTTTGAAGTAGGTGGGGCTTAATGAACCAAGGTATATGACTTAAATCAGCGTTGTTAATTACGACTAGACCGATAGCCATTAACGTTGGAATACCCCAAGCGTAGATACAGTACATGCCGAATTTGAATTTTTCTCCCCGTCTGTGTATTGGCCTAGCCTTTGCATATCCCCTGAAATAATGGAAATATAAACATTTATTAACAATAATACAGAAATGAACGCAAAGTTGCTTTTATTTATTTTTTTCAAATATTTAACATAAACACAGAATTAGACAAATGAGACATAGAAAATTATTGGGATCCGTTCTGTTATAACTTTTAAAAAATGGTATTTTGATAAATCAATAAAATAACCCGAGAATTTGTTAATAATTAAAGCTAAATATACGTAGCAATAGCATATGTGATGCTATTAATTAATTTACCTAAATACTATCGTATTTATCATATATAATCATATTATTTGATAGATAATCTTATATTGTACATCGCACACAAAGCTCCTTTCCTTAATCTTTTCAAAGTTCATTTTATGGAAAGACAATCTTAGTTTTATTATATGACAGGGCGATCGTAGTAACGTTATAATTTTTGAAATTTGTTTTCAGATATCTTACCGAAAAGTCCACCATATATCAAATGACATCACATTCATCCAGCAGAAAGTTGACAAGAAGAAAAAATAAATTACAACGGCTGAAATGACATTGTTCCATTATTATTAGGTACTTGTTCTAAAAATATATATCAATATAATATATACATAGCGAATATACAAATACCGTGATTGATCACATTGCACATATAAATAATATTAGTAATATACAAAAAAAAAATTGTTTAATGGGCCTTATATGTGTCTTAAACGTTGAATCCAAAATTAGTTGCCCAAAATAGCCACTGTTAAATGCTTAGGAACTATGGCTAAAATGTTTTTACATTGCAAGTTAGAAAGATATTTTCTCTTTAGATCTACAATGATTTTGGGGTCAATGTACTCAGTCAAACATTCTTAAAACTTACTTAAATTATAGCATGTACTCTGTGTTTTATTCGCTAACTTTAGAGATGCCAAAGACAGGAAAGCACCCATTAGGCTAAAGACGTAGGCCATCAGTATCAAACCCGCAAGGTTCCGCAGGTCCGGTAGGATGATGTAAACCAACAGCACGATGTACAGAAACACCGATGATATCAACAGTGCTATAATAGAAATTTTCAATTTTAAATAGAATATGACAAGCTGACAAACATGTACACTCGTTTCTTTGAAACACATAACACGAAGTCGCACGATACAATTGTATTTATATGCTTGCTGTGGTCTTCTGTAATTGAAGGAGCACATTTTAACATATTATTCCACGATGTAATGTACTCGTAAGTGTGTATCCTTTGTCGGAGATCCTTAATAAATAAATAAATAATTTATCTGGCAAATTCCCATGGTGCTCTGAATACATAATGGTGTATAAAAAAATGTAAAGTGTGACTTGCGTCACGAGACTTATGTAATAAAAATACTAAAATAAACAATTGTAGATAAGTATACATGGAGACCTTTCTTACGATATTAAAGTTTTTTTTTTATTTCAGGATTGATATTTAGTAAATATTTTCATAAATATTATAAACATTATTTAACGCTTATATTTTGTTATCTAAAACTTTTCTTCTCTAAATGCAAATTCTATCAATGTTTGTTTGCCTTGTTCATGTCATTTCTCCAACTTCAGGAGTTGGAGAAATGGCGCGAAAAAATGCTAAAAGATATAATGCACCGTGTCTGCATTAGAATTACCACGAGAGGTATTGCGATTCAACGGGTAAATGCTGCTAACATTTATATTACATTACATCTATTTGTTTTATTATTTATAGGTATATACTAACTTCATTTTAAGTAATTCTATGAAAGAATCCAAGAGAGAATTGAATTAGATAGTTTACTCACCATAAGAATAATAATCGTGCGGGACATAAGGTTCTTTGACGTTAGAACTAAAGACAGCCCAATATTGAACAGTAGCATTGGCATTCGTGACTTCATAGTCCACGCAAAATAACTCTACTTTATTCCACCTAATATATGAATTTCGTTCCTCGTAATAAAGGTTTCCACTCTGAAAACAAAAAACATCCTTCAAATTCCATACCAAAAAACTGTTTATGTTTTGATCATTTTGTGACAAGGCTATCAGTGATTACTAAGGTTTTAGACATGAATGTATTTTGAGTTATAGTAGTAGCTGAAGGTAAGGTAAAGTTGTGTATTTGAATATAAATGTTTGTGAAAGTTTTTTTTTGTCTGCATACTATTTGAACCAACCTTTTTCATTAACTAACAACTGTTAACACTGGCTCACTCATCTTTTAAATCAGAACACAACATTACTGTAATACTGAGTACTAATCTTATGCGTAGAATATCTGAAAAGTAGATGGTACCTATCTAGACGAGTTTGGAAAAAGCCTTCCATCAAGTAGACAATTCTATATATAAATACCTATATATTTTGGACAATAGACTTACGAATATACAATTAGTGTAATGCAAATATAAGTATTTTTTAAAAATCATGGTTTTATTATTGTTGTTAGGTTCCTAGTAACATTCCTGTTATAATCCAATATTTTTAACATTCACGGATATCGTGCATCCTAAAATTTGCCTTCATCATCATAATAAATTCATCCTATGCAGGGTCCTCGAGAGGGTTAAATTATAAATAAAAATACTTTATTTAAAAATAAATATTATTAGAAAATGATAATACCCAAAAGTGCATATTTAAAAATTGATGAGTAGAGTATACTTCTAGTTGACTTTGAATCTCTTTTGTCATTAGACTTAGTGTACGTAGGTACTCTGAGCGTTGTAATAGAACTCACACTTACATTGCACACTTGTATTGTAGCTGTGGGGAGAAAGAGTGAGGCGCGTCATTGTGGATTGAACTATCAATATGCGATAGTGAGTTTGTTTGTTTACTACCCTTACTCATCCTAACTACTTAATCGATTTTGAAATTTTGCAAACACGTTTTCAGTGGTACAGAAAAGACATAGGATACCTTACACGCTGGCGGCGGAAAACTAGTTACCTTGCTGGATTTTAATAATATTTCATCAAATAACTTATAAATCTTATCATCGTTTTATCAATATGCTACTTATTGCGAAAGTCATCATGTGTATTGGAAGTTACTTAACTGTATGGGTCCAGGGTCCTTATTAGACCAATAAAAATAGTAACCTACCTCAGTCATATATGCGAACTTGCCGATATTCTCCAATGATATCGCATTTGTGGCAAATATTTCATTTTCCGAATTTTCATTTGTCAGTTTTTCATAAAACATCCCAGGCACCAGTAGGAATATATCACGCAGAGACTTGCTAATCTTTTGATAATGATCGTAGTCATCGTAAACCGGTACATTTGAAAAGTCCAAATTCATATCGAAACGTTCACAGCTGTATGTATCAGTAGAAACGTACTCGTTTTTCCAACAACACTTTTTTAAGCACTTTCTTGCGGCACAAATTGTTTCAATTTCAGCGTCATCGTCAAGTTCTATACTGCCCGTGCTACTAGATGTGATGTTTTTCAAATCAACCGTGACAACAGATGACATTAATATAATTGTTAATATTGCCGTCTGCATCATTATGTGTTGTTAACGAAATTACGTAGACATACTAAAATCATTTTGTTTTAATTTCATCCATAATAATTTACCTCTGAAATGTTTATATATGGTATACATGCCGCAATATACTTTTCCTCAAGTCGATAACCATATAATATAGAATGATAACGAAATAAATTTGAGTTTTTAGTAAATATATTTAAATAGGATTGTACACTTGTAAACTTTCGTTATGTATAACTTCTACATCCATTTCATAGACTAGTTCGAGTTTTATTCGCTATCATTTTTTTTTACTGTGCAGTTGCACAGTAAAGCATGCAGTAAGCATGTGAAGCATGGATAAGACAAAGTATGATTGCGGCTAACTATGAATATAGGCCAGGAGGATATACAGGATATGCGCCAGGTGGTTCGGCAATCCGACACGACCGGAGAGAGTTCAGGCAAATGACCAACGACTTTACGTGTTTTCCAAAGCAAGTTACAGTAATCACTGTCAAACATTTATAACTTAGTTACTTTTTTCAGGTATCCTACCTGTCTGAAGGTTTCCACAGCGACAGGCTTATGTGAGACATTTAGCCACTAAAACCACTGCGACGGTAGTCTTTGGCACGGATCAGAGAGGCTGCGATTCGTGTCAAAACAATGCACTCGCAGTTCCTTCTGGGGTGTGCTCCGGTCGTGACTCGATGGAGCTCTTTTCAAGGGGCGATGTCAATCATTAGATATTATACCGCAAAATAGCAGCACTTGGTGTTGTTCTATTCCGGTTTGAAGGGTGAGTGACTTCATAGTTCACGCAAAATAACTCTACTTTATTCCACCTAATGTATGAATTTCGTTCCTCGTAATAAAGTTAAAAGTTTAGAGTGGAAATCTAAAAACAAAAAACATACTTCAAATTCCATACCAAAAAAACTGTTTATGTTGATCATTTCGTTAAAATAATGCACTCGCAGTACTTCCTGAGCTCCGGTCGTGACTCGATGGAGCTCTCTTCAAGGCCGATACTTAGTATTGTTGTGTTCCCGTTTGAAGAGTGAGTGAGCCAGTGTAATTTTAGGTATAAGGGACATAGCATCTTAGTTCCCAAGGTTAGTGGCGCATTGGCGATGTAAGAGATGGTTAATATTTCTTACAATGCCAATGTCGTTGTTGACCACTTGGCATCAAGTGGCCCTTTGCTCGTCCGCCTACCTATACTATAAAAAAACATTGGTGTGTTCCGGCGTTTTAAGATTTGATACATCTTTTTTGTACCCTCACTTACTTGATAATATCTTGAACCACAATACTCCAATTTACTTTTAACAAAGCAGTCATACGAAGACAAAGCCATTAGGCATCCATAGTTGTTATATGTTTATGTAATACCATGCATTTTGGGGTCTGGAGTTTATTTGAGTTGAAGATACGCTCAAGGAATTTAAGAAGCAATTGCTACCGTTGTAATAAAATTCTGTATTAAATCATACAATGTTAAATGAGCAATTATTGTATTTTTTTGTATCTGTATTTCGGCTTTAGCCTAAACTAATTTTGTAATATCTAATCTTCTTTTTTCTTCTTTGAATTATATAAAGATAGTTCATCTATAAAACTTCTTTATATTTTATGATCATAGTTCAAAATCTAAATAAAAAAATAAGCGCCACAATTGCACAAGCTTCCTGAGAGCCATAGTGCGTGCGTAGTGATTACTTTAGTTAAATATAGAGAAAGATATATTTAAAATATATAGGTTAAAAGGTAGCAGTTTGAAATGTCTCCCACAGTTGGGCAAAGGTCTCCTCTTTCTTTGGGGAGAGGTCTTGGAGTTTAATCCACTTAACTAAGTCAATTATATCATATGACGTACCAAGGCTTCAATGACATAATAATAGCATAAAATATTTAATTAATCACCATTATCATTATTCAACCTAAAGTAACGAGACCTACAATATCGTTTTAACTCGGTGTAAATATTTATTATAGTAATTGCTGACACGCCCATGACTAACTACTTCGAGCCCTATGTCGGTATTGATCGTTATTGTTATCTCGTTCTCTCAGTATATTTGTCTCAGGTGATCTGAAAGGTCCTAGATGGCTGAGCTCGGATGCATCTAAAAATAGCATCAAAAGCGGTATTGATTACGAGAATTGTGTACCTATTGCGTAACTTAGGTATTCATTATTCTTTTTTACATAATATAATAATTATGAATTTTGTGGGATCGTCTTATTGGGTAAAATTATTCACCTTACTTCCATATATATATATATGGAAGTAAGGTGAAGAATTTGTCAGTAACGAACTACCATTTGCATTAAGACATCCGATTAATCATCGGATTACATGGATATTTACATTTTATACTAATATTAAAGTTAAAGGTTGCTTGAAAGCGATTATCTCTGGTTCCTGACTTATTATATCTATTTATCTATGCGTTAGATGACATTTTTATCGGTAAAGGGTATATATACAGTTATACCCTTTACCGATAGCATAGCATCAGGCTACGATTCACGGAGGTGTATCAGAAACGTATAACGTGTGTAACAAGAACAGCTAGTTCATTATAATTAGGAAAGTACTGTTTATTTTTTCTTTTATTTTAGCAGCCATTGATGTATTTGTAAAAAAGGTTTAAGTAGATTTGGAATGGAAAATATCCCAGGGATAAATTGTGTGGATCGGGCTTATCATATTTGTTTCTCATACGGTGTAAATTTTGAGTATCATAAAACGATTAAGATTATAACAATTGTACAAAGGACCATCTGATGGTCAGCCCTTTTTTTATAGTTTAGGTAGGCGAACGAGCATATGGGCCACCTGATGGTAAGTGGTCACCAACGCCCATTGACATTGGTATTGTAAGGAACCATCGCTTACATCGCCAATGCGCCACCAATCTTGGGTACTAAGATGTTATGTCCCTTGTGCCTGTAATTACACTGACTCACTCACCCTTCAAATCGGAACACAACAATACCAAGTGCTGCTGTTTTGCGGTAAAATATCTGATGAGTGGGTGTTACCTACCCAGACGAGCTTGTACAAAGTCCTACCAGTGAAATATTATCACCGAGGTCTTCATTAAATACTTATATACTATACTATATACTAGCTGTGCCCGCGGTTTCACCCGCGTACAACTTATAGGAGTCACTAAGAGCAGACTTATTTCAGTATATACAACATTTTTAGTTTTATTTTCGTGGGTTATTCGTATTTATTGGTTTTCACTGCACCCAGATCTAGATAAAACAACATACAATTGGCCATGAGAAAAACAGCACTCCCTTAAATCTTTTCCGACATACTTGAATGTCTTTTCCTTTGCTTTATTTATTGTAACTGCAAACGATACCTTCACAGAAAATTGTATCCTTTTCTAAACTGATAGATAAATCTGTGTATTTAAAATATAAGTACTTATTATCAACTAACCCACTAAGTGTAAATTTAACAAAACAATGAGAATAAAATATATGTAACGACGAAACGAAATACTTATCTACCCTATAAACTTTAACCTACAAAGTTATTTACAAACCGAAAATAAAAGCGTACCTAAGTATGAGTATTTTCAAACAACTCCCTCAACTATCTGTTGAAATATGTCGAAACTATAAAAAGTACTAAACGCTGTCTATAATCTTTACTCGATATCTTTCATAAGAATTAATGCCATGTTTATAAAAACGACAAATAATGCATTATTTTAGAACAAATTTGATTACCACACAAAAAGTTTACAGTGAATCAAATTTAAAAGATAGAGATATCATGCTATCGCGGACTTTTTTTAGAAATTTTCAAGAGAAACAATTCGGTCTAATTGATTGTTGTGTAAATTTAACAGTTTATGTAGCGCACGCAACGGAAGCTCTCAAAAGGAATAAATTTTCCCCGTTTTTGCAACATTTTTATTCAGAATGACATTTCATGCTTCTTACTTTAAAATCACAGACTTCCACACAATATTTATCCTTTATATATACTTACGCGCGAGTGAAGCCCCGGGCAATAGTTAAACGTATAGTATCGAAAAACAAAAGAAATGTGTATTACATATATATTTTTTAATCCGTAATTTGTAGTTTTTTTTTAATAAGCCGTTACCCTAATAAAATATATTTCAAACGAATATAGACAGAGGTTTACCAGGTTCCTGTTGCCAGGGACATACCCATATACATACCCATATAACCAACGAATGTCCAGCATAAGCTGAACCCTATTTAATGTGATTGATCATATAGATCTGAGCTCAATTGGACGAGTCTAAATCTTTAAAACTGTCCATTTTTAACGTTGTTTTGTTCATATAAACTTTCAATTATCATCATTTTACAGCCTATAATTTTTCATAGCTAGCTAAAGTTTCAGTTAATTCAACGATAAAGTACCCAATAATAGTTTTACTCATATACCTTCCATGTATAGACAGCGATCACTTACATTTTTATTATTTCCATAATATCAAATTATTATTGAATAATAGTTACAAAATCTCATCTCACTTGGTGGCTTGGTGCAAGCCCGTCTGGGTTGGTACCACCCATTCATCAAACATTCCACCGCCAAATATCAATGTTTAGTATTGTCATCTTACGGTTTCAAGGGTGAGTGAGCCAGCCACTACAGCAACAAGGGACATAACATCTTAGTTTCCTAGGTTGGTGGCGCATTGACATCCAATCGATCCTACCGTCAAACAACAACATTTAGTATTTTTATTGTTGAAGCTTGAGTGAGCCAGTGTAACTGCAAGCACAAGGATCTTAGTTCCCAAGGTTGATGGCGCATTGACGATGAGTGCCAATGTCTGTGGGCGATGATGTTGTCATTTACCATTTGCTCGTCCGCATACCTATTTTATAAAAAAAAAAAAAAACTCTGTATGCAATTTCAGTTTGGTTTATACAAAGGAATTCAAAAATTAAATATATTATATTAAGTCCACATTATATTAAACACTAGAGACAGACTTATCTGTTTGAGTATGCGTTGCAAATTAACAAGGAAATGCTGCAATCAAATTAAACAATTCCACACAGTCATGATTTGAACATAATATATTATTTTTTTATATTCGAGATGGCCCAGTGGTTCGAACGCGTGAATCTTAACCGATGATCGTGGGTTCAAACCCGGGCAAGCACCACTGAATTTTCATGTGCTTAATTTGTGTTTATAATTCATCTCGTGCTTGACGGTGAAGGAAAACATCGTGAGGAAACCTGCATGTGTCTAATTTCATTGAAATCCTGCCACATGTGTATTCTACCAACCCGCATTGGAGCAGCGTGGTGGAATAATCTCCAAACCTTCTCCTCAAAAGGGAGAGGAGGCCTTAGCCCAGCAGTGGGACATTAACAGGCTGTTACTACTATATTATTTTTATCTGCATTGTATTATACAAGTTTTCCCTCGCGTGTTATTTCATAAAAAAATCTCTGTACGAAATTTCTGTTTGATTTACAGTTACTTTCGCATTTATAATATTATAATATATTTAATTAGATTTTGTAGTGTTACATACGACTATAATTATAAATAATAAATAGTAAGGTTTTTTTATACGTTTTTGAAATAAAACAATAAGCTGACTCGGTCAAAATCCTATCTACTACAGCCCCGACGTTACGGGCTTACAAGATAAGATGCTACATACGACCTAACAAAAGTCTGCTGAAAAAAAAAAAGTTCTTTCTGAAACATTACTTGTTATTTAAATATGTTCAATTTAAAGGTTAAGGAAAAATAACAATGAAATAACTTTTATTGAGGTAGATAAAATTTTTATTATAATTGAAAGTACTTATAATTGAATATAGAATATAAACGTGATTAATTAAAGAGGCACGTGATTTGTATACAAAGTTTATTAAAATTTGTATATTACTAAATTTGTATAGGACGATCGCTAATATAACAATATTTGATAAATCAATATATATATATATATTAAAAATTAAAAAAAAAATACTATTTCAACCATCCTAGATAATTAAAACGAAATTGATATTTTAAATTAAAACTTCTTTTTAACCTTAAAAAAAACATAACTGCCCTGAATTTATAGACAGTGTCAGCCGGGATCGTGTAAGGATTCTAACGATACCTCGATACATACAAATTTGTCCAGGCATTCTAAAGTTAAGGTGGAATAAATAAACTCAAATACATGCATATACTCCTTTTTTTGAGCAGTCGTGTAAAATTATTTGATTTTCACTTTATTATATTATATTTTTATAACTCGGCTGACGTTTTTCTGCCTTTGTATTGCCATGAAGATTTGCAAGGGTAAACAAATTGACGTACTTTAGCGCCATCTACCAGCGAGCTACAACATAATGGATTATTTATATTATTACAACCTTGTCCATGTCAACTTTCGTGCAAACGGTCTCAAACAGTTATATCAACATTCATTTTTATATAAGTATAATAAGATACCGAACCCTATATAGTTCAACATAAAATGATGTCAAATTAAATACTATGTAAATTATAGCAAGCTCATCCTACTCCTTGTATTTTAAAATGGTGACAAAAATTTTAACTTTTAAGTAAACATAGTTCAAGGTAATTTGAGTAAATTTATAAAAACTTTTCAATTTAGCTAAACAAAAACAACCGTGATACAAAAACGCGAAACATCAGCCACGCTCATGCGACAGAAGTGGGTAGCTTTACAAATGATTTTTAATTGATCGTCGTTGTTTGTTCGATTTTTAAATCTACTCCAACTTACACATCGTTACGTCGTCAGTTTTAATCACAAACTGTAATCAATTGTTTACTCGAAAAATAAATAAGACATAGAATACCGACTTCGACACAGATAGTTAAAATCGTGTTGATAAAACTACATATCGATTATGTATATCTAATGTAACAAATTTAATTTAAGAGAATATGTACAATAGAGTCTGCACGAATATTTATCATTCGACAAAAATTGCTATTTTATACATTTACTATTGTTCAATACGATGATATTATCGATAGTTCGACAAGGAACAGTGTTCTTTGTGCGCTTTAATCGAGATTTTTGACGTTAAAGGCTATTTGTAAATAATGAAAACAGCGCCATCTAGTGACTATAATCAGTACTCCATATATATCGCCGTTAACGTCAAAGCTATCGAATAAGTAAAAACACTAGTATTGGACACACAGTTATACTATCTTTGACATCTATTGTCGTAATACGTACAAAATTAGAAAGAAATTTTTATTGTAAGGTGATGTTGATTTAAGTGTACATCGTAATTGATATGTGACATTAATTATAATTATAACTAGGTGTGAAATTGTAGTGTAAATATACTTACATATTATTTTATTTAAAGAAAGTGATTTAATAAATCTATTAATTATGAAAAATGCAGTGTTTCAATGAGATCATTTTAATTTTAAATATATAATGTGCATATTATGTCCATACGTACATTTGACTATAAGCTAACGTCGATCGCTATGGGGTTTTGATCCCGCTATATATTTTAATAAATATAGTAGTAGTAAAGGCACGTTTTGTGTATATCCTATTAAATATATATACTTAAAAAAAAACATTTTTAATACAATATATAAATACAAAAACCGTGATCACTTAGGCTGTTATAAAATTTAGCAATAATAAAATGAACGTATAATAATTTAATAATAATTTTATATTGTGTAAAATGTCAATAGAATATATATAATATATTAATAACTAAATTCTTAATCTTAAACTAATGTTACATTTGAAATTGTCTTTATGTTATGTTTTCTGAAAGGTTTGCCAAGTTTATTATCCAAATCAAAGATATAATTAGATTAAACCGGATTAAACCAGAGAAATATTTTTTCTGTTAAATTTGAGTTTTGTGATATACATATGTGAAAGACTTTACTGCTTATCACAAACTATGTTCAGTTAAATTTAGGAAATCATCGTAATTTGTTCTAAACTCTTAGCAAAAAACTAGACCTTTCAGAAAACTTTAGTATAAGACCAGTTGCACTAATTCATGTGACCCTTAATTAATAATTGCACTTAATTCCTATTTTATATTTGAATATTTCTTTTTTTTTTTAATTGTCCAATATTTATATTTGGTAATCCGAAATATTCTGCCAATATTAAAGCAAAGCAAGATCGGATCTTTTAATATAAAAAATAACTTAATATCGATAGCTATTTTAAAGTCTTTTAAATATTTCATTAGTTATATCGAAGGAAAATATGTTTACAAGGTATATATTCGGTGGCAATATTTTAACCAATTACGTTATCTGTGGAGATAAATGCAAATATGACAAACGTGCGCGAAAAATCTAAGATTAAATATTTTGGTAAAGAGCTAATAGTCCATTATATTTTTTAAAAACATCTATTAGACCGCTTTGACTGATTTATTTGCCAAAGGTTTCGTTATTAAAATCCTTATGGGTTTCTTGTTGTAAGTGCCATTTCGTCCCGAGTGGAGAACGTTCTCGTTGAAGCCTGGCTCTTAGATAACGGGTCTTCACGGTATTGCTTGTATCTGTAAAAATATTATATTTTGTTATATTCAGTAGTACATCAATTTATACACATACATTTCGTTAATTTTTGTTATTGGTGATAGATACTGTTGGTGTTGGTAAAATTTCATATTCAAAACCACTGCACATCGTAAATTGTAATATTTAATAACGATAACGATAAATTAGTTTTTTTATAAAATATATTTTTAACACCACGAAACGATAACAAGGTCATTTAAAAATTAAAAAAGAACAAAACCCAAAAGTTAATTGAAAACAAATAAAAAATAGTTAGGAGAAGTAGTGCTCAAGAAATAGTGCTCAAAAATAGAATAACCCGTAACGCAACATGTTAAAATAATCAAGATATTTGGAAAGTCCGTATTTTTTGTTTGAAAGTCAATCAATAATAATAGAAATCCAATCCATCTGCAATGTTATTCGCAAAGGGTTAGTTAAGACAAAAAGCGAAGCATTACGCTTTCTTTAACTCCGCAATGTCCAATTCATTTTCATGTACCTTGTTAGTTATTTATCTTCTTTCTTAAATTATTATTTCACTGTAATCGTTCTGTACGTTGCAATTTTTTCCTTAAATCGAATTAATTATTATTTGAATTACATTCATTTATTTCAATCAGTTCAGTCTTAGTTTATTTATATTTCACTTATATTTCATTCTCACGATATCTTACATTAAGTATGGAATACTAAATTATAATTGTTGTTTAAAATAATCGTTGGGCTTTCGTTGCTTCGCATCTTTATTATACGTTTGTCGTGTTTATTGTTTTGTTGCTACCTGCTTCTGGACAGGAACTTCTTATCGTGTCTAAACTGTCTCTTTGCTTGTAATTTCTTAGATTGTTTACAGTTCCATTTCTATGTATCATTGTCATGTTGATTATTCCTTGTTTCCGGCGGAGAATACCTTCTTTGATCCTATTTGAAATTAAAATGTTTATACAAGTCTTTATGGTAAAAAAGAGTGATATTTGATGACAATAGAACATCAAAAGATTATTTAAAAAAAATTGTAAGTGGATTTAATATTGTTCACGTGTTTAATTAAGATTTGAGTATTTTGCCCTTCTCGATACTTTCTTTTTTTATTTAAAGTTATTTTATTTATGGGATATAAGATGTAACGTACCTTGTGTTTGTGATAATATAATATGAATACTAGCTCATTTTTATCTAATAGTAGAAAGATTGACGAATAGCTGGTACTTTTTGATACGAGTTTTTTGTGAATCTCAGTAATTTTGGCATTTAGTTATATTGTCTATTCTATTCTTATTAATTTAGATTAGTTTCCTATTTTGCAATGGAACTGTTATCATTGAAATTGTTAGAAATCTTGTCGTGTAGAAATGTGTAATGAAACTTTAAATATAGTTATTCTATTTATTTAATATGTTCAATCGATTTGACAATATTTATTGAAAATAATTGATGTTCTACTGTATTAGGCTGATGAAAGGTGTAATTAAACAATTGCATGAAATGGATGAACGACAGACTTCGTACTAACCTTTTCTTCAATAAGCCGAGGATCTTGCGTTTGCAGACGAAGATGATGAAAATAATGAGTCCTATGAGAACATTGTACGCGTCAACGAAGCGCCAGCCATACGATTTCGGATATATGGCGCTGATCACCTCCAATAACCAGCTGATTCCCATCACAATGAATAACTTGATGTAGAGCAGTAACCTGGGGTAGAAGTAAATACGAAATTGTTGAAACTACATGAAATGTTTTTTTTTTGTTTTTTTTTTTAAAGAAACGTGAACATGAACGTAGATCAATCTGTCAACTGTAGCTTTTCAACTAAGATTAAAAAGATGTAAAAGTCCTCGATTATTTAATTATAACAATGTTAGTATAAAGTTGAGATACATTTCAGTTAAAAATGAAATTGAAAACATTTATATAATATTTTTTTTAAATGGCAACATTTTTAGAAAAAAGTATAAGTGGTTTTTTATGTTATAGGTAGGCGGACGGGTAAATAGGCTATCTGATGGTAAGTGATCACAACCGCTCATAGACAGTGGCGATGTAAGAATTATTAACCAATCCTTACGTCACCAATGCGCCAACAACCTTGGGAACTAGTTGATATGTCCCATTTTTTTCAATGGTTTGCTTGTTTACTTTTATTGTTACCTTTGCTTCTCTTTGTTCTGTTTGTCATGCTTGGCACTTTCCCTACACTTCAGGACAGAAATTTGCTTTTTGATCTGCGTTATCTTCACAGCGGTTAGAATAAAGAACACCATGTTTGCGAACCATAGGATAACAATCGGCCCGTAGAGATAGAACAATTTGCTTTTACCTGAAAATGTATGTGTCAAACATGTTAAAACGGGAATTAACTGAAACGCTGAATTATAATTTAATAAATAAATAAAATGTATCAATCGATTTTAATTAATATAAAGTTACTTTGTCTTATTTACTTATCAATCACTATTTAAAAATGAATTACATATTTCAATTTTCAATTTAAATAATATATTTACACCTTCGTAAATGATTGTGATACTGAAAATGATCATATCACTTAAAAGATGATATTAACTCACCATATAAGAAACATCCCTGGTGCCTTAATGAAGGTAGTAGGGGATGCGGTGGAAGACCAGAAAACTCCAGAGACACCATGATGATGGTGAGCGCAGTTGGAATGCTAAACGCATATATTGAGTAAGCGTAGAATTTAGCTTGCACCGACATTTTCTCCATGGACATACCACGATTACCACTGAAATGATATAAAATGTCTATAAAAAATGTCATCATAATATAAAATTTGAATACCCCTATTCCGAAGCAGTTTTATTATTTTATGCTAGGAGGAGCCCCTTGGCCTGCGGGGCCTTAGACCTAGGTATAATACCGAAGCTGGCCGAGATCAAGTGAAGAATTCCAGTGAATTTAACTTGTGAGTTAATGATGATGATGATGATGATTATCGTTTCCAACCTGATTTATCTGTATCCGAAAGTTGCATTGGGTGTAACTGGCGGTCAAGTAATTATGAAACATGCAGGAAGAGGGGCACAGTAAATACATAATAATAATAATAATATCCTGGGACATTTTTCACACACGGCCATCTGATCCCAAATTAAGCTTGTACAAAGCTTGTGCTATGGAAACCAGACAACTGATATACTACACATACTACTTTTCTTTTGTAAATACATACTTATATAGATAATTACACCCAGACTCAAGACAAACAGACATGTTCATGCACACAATGTCTGTCCTGGGTGGGAATCGAACCCACAACCTTCGGCGTGAAAGGCAAGTATCTACCAACCACGCCAACCGGCTCGTCAAATAACAAGTTAATACTACAATATTATTCTGTATTCATAATATATGCTTGGAGAATTTGTTTCAACGTTTATTTTATGAAGTTAGCTTTTTCCATCCATATCAAAGATGCAATAATTTGAACGATTATTGTGTTATCGTTTGAAATGCATTTTCTATTTTTTTTAAATAGCAATCAGAATTAAATTTGTAAATAGTTGATTTCGAATTTTCAAATACGCCTGGGATGTTGTAATATGCAGTTAACATTAAGCACTTTTTTCTTATATAGTAAAGGAAGGCAAACGAGCATATGCGCCACCTGATGGTAAGTGGTTAACACTTAAACCCATAGACATTGGCATTGTAAGAAATGTTAACCATCGCTTACATCACCAATGCGCCACCAACCTTGGAAACTAAGATGTTATGTTTCTTGTGCCTGTAATTATACTGGCTCACTCACCCTTTAGAACGGAACACAACACTACTAAGTACTGTTGTTTTGCGGTAGAATATCTGATGAGTGGGTGGTACCTACCCAGATGAGTTTGACAAAATTTGACAAAGCTCTATTACCAGTAGCACTTGTTTACCTAACTACTAAGTTTTTATAAACGAATTAAAATAATGATTTACGACTTATGAGCTGTGTTTGTTGAAATTCTTTACGGTTTTTTTTAATGTCCTGAACGATTTTGGCCATGGCGACAAATCTCAAGAGAGATTTGCTAGGGAGTTTAGGCGCAGAACCAAAAGCAAGGATGCTTTTCGAGGTACATGAATATACACATTTCCATCTTCCACAGTTTGGGCTGCTTCTGAGAAACTTCGACAGAAAAACCGAATAACTTTTTATCGGCCCAACCTGGGATTTGAACCCAGGACCTTTGGATCCATTAGACCAACGAGGTAAATATATACCTACTACCTAAAAATAATTCCATAACTTCAAACTTCTTCTTAATTGAAAGTTAAAATCGTAAATGTCAATGTCACCTGAAAGTCCACCAAATATCGAAGCACATGACGTTCAACCAAAAGAAGGCTGCCAGCAGGGAGAAGTAGCATATAATCGCTGAAACGAAAAAAAAAACATATAAGTTACAGGTTCACAAAATATGTCTATGAATATTTCGAATTTAGATGAAATATTTTAAAAAAATAGTACAGTCACTAGATAAACGGCTCTAGCAAAAACATTTTATAACGTTTTAAATCTTGTTTTTGAACCTGCTGAAGTAAGAATACTAAAAATACTAGACAGTAAAAAAAACTTTTAAAAGTGTCATAAAATAATTTTGTGTATAAGTTATTAATAAGATGACTAAAATTGTCTAAGTATAAATTAAACAAATGATCTTATGTATAGAATAGACATTATAACGCAGAAATTTTCTCACGGTTACGTTTGAATGTCTCGCTTGTAAATAATTATGATTTGAGAATAATGATACGTATTTAAAAAAAAAAACAATCTTTGAGTGATTCAATAGGTTTCCGTATTTAATAAGCTTTTTTAATAATAAGCATTTCAATAATAATTATTTCAATAGTAATGTTAGTAAATGTAAATACCAAAAAAATATGTGAGTTTAATTCAATTTGTTTGTTTACGGATTTATTTATTTATTTAAACGGATATTAATACATTCGATCTTTAAGTTGCAGCGATTGGCTGTTGCTGTACACACACTTTTGTAGTTTGATTTAAATATCGAATTTAAGAAGTTATTAAAAGCATTTTCAGAAGGTATTTTACGTGGGGATTCACACAGACCAAATTGATTAATTAGTAACTATTAATTATCACTAATAAAGTACATATATGCTTACTGTAATTCCATATTTACTTTGTGCAGTCACGTTGAACATTGAGTATGCAACAAGTATAGATAGGATTTGCGTACGAAGTCATATACAAAATCAAACTACAGGCGAGGCCTGGCCTGTCCGTTAGTTCTTAAATTATTCCACTGCCAGTCGATGAATATGTCTCAGAATTTCTTTCGATTCACGCTGGATTCCTCACGATGTTTTCCTTAATCGCAGATCACAAGATCAGCGCTTGGTGGATTAAGCTCTATAACTTCTCCTCAGAAGTACTGAAGCCTTAGCTCAACAAGGGGACATTTACAGACTGTATCACAACATTACAATGTTCTATTCACTCGGCAATTACGTCTTCTATTCAAAAAAATAAAATTGAAGAGTCTGCCGGTAATTTAAAAATAAACTTCTTCTTTTTAACTTAATGTGGTAATATTTGCGAGTTACAAAAACTAAAACAATCATTTTTTATTTTAAACCGCCGCTGCTACCTTATAATTTCAATATTTTATACATATCATTCAAATAGGCATTATGCGCGTTTGGCTAGTATTGTAATTAACGTTAAAATATCTAAACGCTGTATGTAACTGATTGTGCCTAATCCATTAATTTTTTATAGTTAAAAATGCATATTATATTTACGAGTACCTAATAAGCTCGAGTATAATTAGAGTGATCAATCATAGCAGCTCGTTAATCATATTCTAATATCACTAAGTTAATAAGTGACCATCGAAAATTCTTGTACAATTTCGACAAAAAATAATAAATTCAACGACGCGCAATGCAAATATACATAATTACATAAGATGACGTTATTATGATACGACTAAAGACAAGATATCAACTATTTTGATACGAGTTTTTTTTATTATGAAGGTCAAACAACTTAAAATATATAATCAAGTATGATTGTATATTTTTAAAGTGAATTCTAAGTAAACAAAGTTGTGAGATGTACGAGAATATGAGACAAAATCTTTTATTACTATCGTCAATGTTATTGTTAGTTATAGGATTAATTTTGTATTCATGTTCACCAACAATTGTTTAGAATAATTGTCTCAATACAAATGTATTATATTAATTATAGTCTAACAAGTACGTATAGGGAAACTCCGATTGCACAACTGACAATAAGAAGGGTAGGTCCCTTCTTATTATTAATTTTCTTCATGTTCATCATTTCTTTTGTAGTATACCTTTGATTTGTCAGTGATATTATAGTAGTTTTTTGACGTTTTTTAAATTTGTCAGCTTACATTTTATAAGAGTCGAGATGGCCTAATGGTAAGAACGCGTGAATCTTAACCGATGAACGTGGGCTCAAACCCGGGCAAGCACCACTGAATTTTCACCACTTAATTTGTGATTATAATTCATCTCGTGCTTTACGGTGAAGAAAAACAACGTGAGAAAACCTGCATGTGTCTAATTTCACTGAAATTCTGCCACATGTGTATTACACCAACCCGCATTGGAGCAGCGTGGTGGAATAAGCTCCAAACCTTCTCCTCACAAAGAAGAAAGGAGGCCTTTAACCCAGCAATGGCACATTCACAGGCTGGTGGGAACGATTAAATTTTAAAAATAAACAATTTAATATAATATAAATATTTTAGATATAAAGCAATCGGCATGGCCATTTCAATTAAATATATATTGTTCATTTACGATGAATGTTGAGTCATACGGTATCGCAAACTACATCTGATACAAAACGCAATGACTACTTCATCTACTTATTATGTCAGTATCAGTTATAAAACAAAATAGGATGAACCAATATTGATAATATTTTAATCGCCTCTAAATATAAAAAAGATAGGAAACATGGTATGAGGTTATTTGAAAGACGTAATCTATAGAAGAATGTTGATCCCACTTGGGAACAGTCCAAGAGCCTTGAAATGAAACTGGTCTCGCAAATGTTGTATTAGTCACATATATTTTGATAAGATTGTATATTGTTTATAAATAAACAGATCTCCACAGACGTGTCCTTTTTGAATTAGCTGTATCTTTTCTTTTGTTTTGACGAGTTTTATGTCTGCAGGTTTTTATTACACTGCCGTAACAGAAACAATGGTTAATTTAGGATTATTGGTGGCCATGTATAATTTTAATTGGCCTTACATTTAGAGTACAATTTATATTTACAACTACTGACACAATTGTGTTTTTTTATAGAATAGGTAGAACAGACAAAGGAATCACTCGATGACAAGTGGTCACCATCGCAAAAAGACATCGGCGCTTTGAGAAATATTAGGAAAGTGAATATTAAGGAATGGTCCTTTCATCACCAATATGCCACTAACCTTGAGAACTAAGATGTTATAGATAGATGACAATTGACAGACAATTTTAATAAGAAAAGACAGCGATACTATAATATGTTTTGACTTAGTTCTATTTTCGACAAGTTGAGAATATGTCGTTTTCAAAAAGTATACATTTTCCGAAAGCACATAAAACAAGGCAATAAAATCTCACAGATACGATATAATAATTTACAACTAACGCAAATTTAATATAATGTCATGGCATTCGCGACCCAACAGAAGATATTCGACCTAACTTTTTGCATATTCAATATAACCGAGTGCAATTAAAAAAATCGTCATCATTCTGGTTTCTGAATTGGTAGAAACAAAAGAAAACTAGCAATGTAATATTCTCCATTATTTAAATTTGGAAAGAAATGTTTCCATGTTGTTTAATATACCATAGCTTATCGTTATCAAATATTTGGAAACTGATAAACGTTAATAAATTAATGTAAGCGTATAAACGGTAGCGTGAAGGCCAAAACCCTTAATAAATTCATGAGCTATTAATAAAAATACACAAGGCTATTTATTAAAAAAAACATATTTTCATCTACGTTCTTATAAACTAACTAAGATTGTTAGCAGTAGTTACAATTATAAACGTATGTTATTGAATTTTATGACGTATGTGTAAAGCTTTTTAATATTTTTTGAGTATTATTATTATATACATATATTATCATCACAAACGACAAAATATTATATAAACTAATGATAATATTTAATACAACTGTTATTGATAGATTGCTTAAATTAAGAAACACCAAAAATGAACTTTGACTCGATGAAAAATCTAATTAATGCAACATTTACTGGTGGTAGGGCTTTGTGCAAGCTCGTCTGGGTAGGTACCATCCACTCATCAGAAATTCTACCGCAAAACAGCAATACTTGATATTGTTGTGTTCCGGTTTGAAGGGTGAGTGAGCCAGTGTAATTACAGGCACAAGGGACATAAAATCTTAGTTCCCAAGGTTGGTGGCGCATTGGCTATAAGCGATGGTTGACATTTCTTACAATGCAAATGTCTAAGGGCGTTTGGTGACCACTTACCATCAGGTGGCCCACATGTTCGTCCACCTTCCTATTCTATAAAAAAAACTGAACTAGAAAATTCTTGAACTATCTTCACCAATGCACACTGAATTTGTACGTTGATGTAAAGGAATACAGAACCAGAAATCATCAGATAAGTTGTCACTGCTTTTACTGTACTGTAATTCTAAAATTATTTCAGAATATCTTTATGACTATGGATTTGTAATTATTGGCAATTGGGTCCTCTTATAAAGTAAAAAAATATATATATTGAGTCTCAGTAGTCTCTCTCTCGATCAGTTGGGATAACAATAAACACCGGTACGTGTTATCTATATCATAATAAAAGATTCACGAATCTGAATCATTGGTCAACAGCAATGCTATTTTATAAGAATTCACTTCATTAATCATCCGCGAAATGTTGACAACCGACTTTTAGTGATACTATTTTGACGCGTGTATTCTTGAAATGTTACAATTATTATGGTCAATGTCGCATAACACTTTCTGATATTACACGACCGATTTCTGCGGTGAGTCTCGAGTTTATTCTTAAGAATAGCCTTACAAACAAAAATGTCTAAATTGCACATTACTCACGATGTTATCGTAAATAATGGCTTGTCATGATAAGAACCAGTAATTACACTGTAGGAGACGATGAAGGTAATGGTTCTCCATTATGTTACCTACTATTACAGTCCAGTGATTCATTCATTGTTATTGACAAACGTTAAAAATACATTGAGTTAATGTAATAATGAGCCACGTATATATTTTCAAAGATTCCTGTAAACGCTGTGATAAGATTATTTAAATTTAACTACGAATGCTCGCAAGTTACATTTTTGAGTAAGTTTTTATCGATATAAAAATGAATTTCAATATATATTTAACGTTTTAAACTTTTACTATGACGATTTCAATTTAAAAAGCATTCAAAGTAGGCAAAAAAGTATACGTTATACTATTTATGATATCGAATTGCTGAATATTCTGGCATTAAAAAAATAGGGAAACGTAACCAACACATCGAATGAGACGTAATTTCAATGTGGTGGTATGTTCTGTGTTTCCTTATATATATCCATACTATATTAAGTATATGCAAATTAAATATATGTACATATATTACTTACAATTGTAGTCATTTCTCGTTGGAAAATTTAATTGTAAATAAATTCTTCATTTGCTTAGTTAGCGAAATTCAAAAACCTCTTAAGTTAAAATGAAATAACTAGATATAATACTTACAAAGTGCAACGCAAGTGTTTACGCTGATATCATCGATTTTCAGCAATATCTGCATGGTCGCCATGCAAATGAACCCGACGAATAGACAGAGGAGGTACGCCATTAACACCCGGCCGTGTAAGTTGCGCAATTCCGGCAACCAGCCGTAGACCGCCACAGTCGCCAGAATAAACACGCAGGATATAATCATACCTACAAATTAAATTATGTATAAAATAACAGCCTAAATATTCCATTGCTGGGCTAACGCCTTCTTTCCCTTTGCTTTAGTGCTTATCCACCACGCTACTCTAATGCGGGTTGGTGGATACCAAGGTGGCTTTTTTTTTTCTATCAACACATATTTTGCTCATGATGTTTTCCTTAGCCACCGAACATGAGAAAAATTATATACGTAAATTAAGCATAAAAAAACCGATTGTGTTAGCATGGTTTTGAACCGTATTCATCGGGTAAGATTTACGTATTATATAACCATTGGGCCATTTCTGCTCTTAAATTAATTTAAATTAATCACAATATTATATTTTTATGTGCGGTATATATTAAATATTAAGCTTCAAGTCGTCAAGAGTGACAAGCATTCCTTATTATTTTAGATAGTATTTTTCTATCCATTTGATTTATACTAACTTCAACATTTCTATTTTTTTGTTCAGATACTCACGTACCACGAAAATTCTTTACGGTCATGTCGGATTTGCCATCTCATCGGATTATGAGAGTAAGGGAATAGAGCGTACATATGTGTTTGCGCACACACTTTTGCACTATGAACGTGAATTAGATGTCCTGCGCAGTTCCCTTGCGCAGTCTCGCTTGAGGCGGCAGCCGTGGCCGAAATTGTTCACGATACACACAGCTTTGCGCTAGATCCTAAGCTAAGCGGAGCTGTAACTCTTATAGTCGATGAATCTGAATCTGTACTAGTAATTAGTTTTTGAGATGCATTTAATTATGAACACTTTATGAGCCAAGGTAAAAACTCAACATTTATATCTGGAGCTCGGTCGCGTAGGTAATCATCACGAGGATTACTTACACGTGTCGCAATAAGCTGTCATCTGTCCAATACGCTTTGGAGCAGCATAGAGAGGACAGGAGTTTAGCCAAACAGTGGGATACTTGCAGGATGTTTTACTTTACTTTATATACTTTCGGGTGTATTTATGACTCAAGCGAATCACAGCATATTGTATAATATGATAATTATACAAAGAGAATCACATTTAATTCGAATCAAACTTTAGTTTAGTATATATATAATGTATATTCACTTACAAGTAGAACTAAGAACATAATGTTCATCTTCTTTTTCATCCGCGAAGCAAACCAGAGCATCGAAGCTAGTTATTCTTTTACCCTTATCATCTTCAAAAATGAATGTATCGACGCAGTATTTGTCAGGGCCGCGCAGAATCCACGGCGGTATGCTAGTTGGAACTTCAATATACAGCTTTCCATCCTGGAAGAAAGGTTTAAGAACATTTATTTTTTTATGTTATAGGACCGGCAAGGGCGGAACGCAACAATACTATGCATTGCTGTTTAGCGGTAGAATATCTGATGAGTGAGTGGTACCTACCCAGACGGGCTTGCACAGTCATACTAAAAAGTACATTATTATTATCTGTAAAAACTAATAAATTACTTTTAATGTAGGTCGTAGTAGTAGTATTTACTTACAATTTTGAGTTTTTCTTTTTCTCTTTTTCTGGCATGTATCTATCTACGCTGGTTAAGCGCAAAATATTCTGTCAACATCGAAAAAACGTTGACAAGCTTGTCAATGTCATTAACATAACACTTTTCATTGATGGGTGTGACTGTGTGGTACCGACATATAATGCCATCAGTAAGGGATTTAACTTTCAAAATATAATTCGTAGAACTAATAGTTTAATTGGGGAAATTTTCCCTTAATGTTTATTATATTCTATACTAATTATTTCCAATTGTAATCCAAGATGGCCCAGCGGATAGAAAACTTAGCCCTAACTTTTATAAAAAAAAGATTTTAAATCAAAACAATAACCACAAAGGTTTTATTTGCTTAATTTGTTTTATTATAAATTCATCTCGTGTTTAGCGAAAAAGGAAAACGTCGTGCGGAAATCGCGTTTCTAATGAAATTCTGCTACTTGCGTATCAACCAAACCGCAGTTAATGAGCGTTGTACAGTAAGCTTCATTCGTGTAAATTAAAAAGATGAGGCCTTCAAACCATTCCGTTCAACTGGACAATTTTACGATGATCGAATATAAAGTATAAAATTAAAATGTATTCTTTAAGAAACAATATTACAATAGTGATTTAAATTCATAGAATTCGACGTGACTTAAATTTGTAACATATGTGAATTAAATACTAATCATACTGTCTGGCTTCACATGGCAGAAAGATGGTCTCATCTTATTTATTTTTTTCTGAATATTTAGATATTTTTTTCTGAATATTATAGGCAATATACCCTAGGTAGAACACGTGCATACGCTGATCGAAGGTTGTAATACGGATGATCACGACAGATTTTTTGACGTGAGAAACGTACGCATGTACCTTTAATTCTACGAAGTCATGTGCATACACCAACCCGCACTAAATCAGCAATGCGAGCAATCGAATCAGCTCCAAGTTTTCTGCGTAACAAGAAATAAGACTTTTTCCCAGCTTAATAATATTTATCAGCTATTAATATTACTACCAAATATTATAATATAATGATAATCTTCCTGATCTATCTGTTCGTATAAACGCACAAACCCATCGCAACAATAGCACAATTTAAAGCAACTCATGATCGTTATTCTTGTTTTTATTTTTATTTAAATAATATTTTAGCGTTCTGAGTGATTACCTTTTATATATAAAGACAGAATATTTTAAATTTTATAGCCCATTTCAACCATAACTGTACAAATAACAGATAAATTTTCTTAAGTCTTAAATATTCCGAAGTCTTCTCTCCATGCTGCCGGCATATGGTCTGCCTGCTCAGCTATGCACCTGGATTGCCAGCTTCCTACACAAACGTAGCCTTCGTGTTTTAGTTGATGGTTGCGCTTCACAATTCTATGTAGTGAATGCTGGGGTCCCCCAAGGATCTGTGCTATCTCCCACACTCTTTCTTTTGCATATCAATGATATGCGAGAGCATAATCTTCCCAAGAGAGATCTTGGGAACATACATTGCTATGCAGACGATAGTACAGTGCATGGTGGATATCACGGACGCGCAGTGGCTGGGTGTGCGGAAATTGAGGAGAGGCGGAAGGATCTTGTCATTGAACTCGATAGGACGTTAGAGCTCATCGCGAAATGGGGCTCTGATAATCTTGTTGAGTTTAATGCCAAGAAAACACAGGTATGCGCTCTCACGGCGAAAAAGTCAACATTTTCCCCTCTTCCCTCCCTCTGTGGTACTCCGCTGGTGATGCAGAGCAAAATCGCCATGCTGGGGATTGACGTTCGCTGCGACCTTAGTCCAAGGGATTACATCGAGGCTGTTATAAAAACAGCTTCACGGAAACTCGGAGTTCTGAACAAGGTGCGGCGCTTTTTCACGCCACAACAACTGTGCCTGCTGTACAAAACACAGGTACGGTCTTGCGTGGAATATTGCTCGCACCTTTGGGATGGCTCCGCTAAGTACCTACTTGAGGCCTTGGACCGGTTGCAGCGACGTGCTGTACGCATTATTGGCGACGTAAATGTCACAAACACCCGTGAACCTTTACAATTGCGTCGTGAGATAGCAGCACTGAGCGCTTTCTATCGAGTGTATCACGGCGAGTGCTCTGAGGCATTATTCTCTCTAATTCCTGCTTCCCCCTTCCTTCTTAAGTCCACGCGAGCTGGTTCTCGATGTCACCGCCTAACTGTGACATCAATTCCATCGCGAACAAAGAAATTTGGCAACTCCTTTCTTTGTCGCACTTCCAAAAAATGGAATTTCTTACCAGCTCACGTGTTCCCCTCCTCTTACAACCCGGGTTCCTTCAAACGAGGCGTGAAGAGGCATCTTGCGGGCCGGCAAGGCGAAAGCGGCTAGTGCAGAACATTTTTCCCGTCTGTACTGGCCGTCGTCGCGTTTGGACTCTACTACCACTTACCATCAGGTGGAGTAGAGTCATTTGCCCTCCCGGCGAATATAAAAAAAAAGCCTTACTTTGTATATTGAGGAAATGACTGACTGCTCAATGTCAGTAACCAATTTCTCAATTATGTGTTTTTAAAATGCAATCCCAAATACAATGACATTATATTTTATATCAATAAATATAAAAAAGAAAAAAAACCATTCCAAAAAAAAATTATAATTAAAATGTATTTAAAAAAAGAACGTACTTATTAATTTGACTGTCCCTTATTCGAAGCTTTATTAAATGAGATAGGCAATCGGTTTCCCGCTTGTCATTTTGACTTATTTTCTTACTTTTACCTCTCCTTCCTTTTTACGTCACTTCCACTTGGCAGTATCGCCGGTCTTTGGGATATCGCCGATTATGATACTCATTGGCGTTTTAGATTCCCGCCGAGTCGGACGCGTCCAAGTTGCTATTCCGACTCCTATATCATTTGTAAGTTCGAGCTTAACGCTAAGCTAGAAGATTGTTTATGTGAGTACTCATTATTTCTTAAAATATTTATATTTTTGACTTTATAATTATTTGATTTGGTAGCTTTTGCTAAGTTTTTAAATCGTAACATTTAGAAACGTTATAATTTGCAAACTACCAACATAATTTGTATTAACGTTTTACGTTCGATAAATGTTTTTTATACTTTTATTTTGAATATTATCATACTACCCACATATTTAAAATATCGATTTATATATTAAAATTACACAGATTGTCTATATTTTCAAAAGATTTTGGTTTTATTATTTTAAGATAAAGTTTTTTATGGATGATATCGTGCTCTCTGAAGCGCCTGGTACCTCATCCACGCCAAATAAACGGCGAGAAGAGTCGCCGAGTTCAGGTTCGAGTAGTAGTTCATCGAGTAGCAGTAGCTCGTTATCGAGTGCTCCAAGGCGTAAACATCGTAAAAAGAAAAAGAGCGACAAACGGTTAACGTATGAACAAAAAATTGGCTGAAGAAGTCCGTTGGCTTCGCGGAAAGGTTGCAAACCAGGAAGAACAATGTCATGTTAGTACAAATTTTAATAACGATGATGTCATGTCACTTATGGCAAGTGAAAGTAACCGTTTATATGAAGAGGTTCTTGATGTCAAATCTGAAAAATCGTGTGATTACAATTTTACCCTTTCGTTTGAAACAAAATTAAAAGAACCGTCGATTACTAAAGCGTCGGTTGCCTTTTTACAAATGTTTAGTGACCATCAACATTTAGATAAAAATAACTGGTCTGATGTCAGATATGCGGAAGCTCAGAAAATCTACAATATTTCTCGCCGGGTTTTACTGATCTTGAAGTTAATGACGAAATAAATGCATACGAAACCCCACAGCATCTTACTTATGCTGATAAGACTTTTGCAGCCTTAACTATGTGCGTCTTTAAGCAAATGGAAGCTATACAAAATGGTTTACTACCTAATGGACCTACTTGCCTGGGCGAGAAACTGCGATCCTTTGAGCTATGACGAGTTACATCAAAAGTTGAGCACACTGTGCTCTTCCGGCGACTTTCACAAAAGTTCGTCAGATCTGCTACAAATTATTTGTGGTCATCGTGCTGAAGTAATACAAATGAGACGCGATGCGATCCTAAAACACGTGAATGATGCTACCATCAAATCTAATCTCCGCAAAGTGCCACCGTCATCTACCAACCTTTTTAATCAAGAAAAGTTTACTGCAATTTTAGAACGAGTTGGTGGTGTAAAGAAATGCTTTTGGCCCGCCCAGAAAGCAAATATGACTTCTGCCTCGCAAGCAGAAATAAAAAAGTCACACGGCCCCCCCTCACAGGGGCTCAATCCACTAAATAAAGGGTTTATTTCGTGGAATGAGGGCTTTTCAAGTGTGTATAACCGCAATTACCCACATACTTTTTACTCTCATAATAACCCACCGCCGCAAGGTGATTATTATCCAGGCCATGTGCCTCAATTAAATTCGGTCGCACCGAATAATGGTTATTTTCAAAGTCACTTTAAGGGAAATTCCTTTCACCAGAAATCGAAACAGCTCGTTCAAAATAACGCTGGACGAAAACGAATCTTGCCACCGTCCCCTCAAAATAGAGAGAATAAAAGACGGTCGACTCAAAGCGGGCCGTTTGGTGCAGTATCAGGATCAGTGGAAAAGTCTAGGAGTTCCAGCTTTCACATACCCTTCAGCCGAAAACCACCTCTTGCATATCCCAGTGTCTTCGAAACAAAATTACATGTGGCAGAGTCTACCAATATGACAATAATTATCTACAAAATGAAAGAACAGGCTGTATTAAAACAGGCAGTAACTTCTCCAAGTTTCCTTTCTTCAATGTTACTGGTCCCCAAAAACAATGGCTCGTACCGTCCAATATTCAATTTGAAAGCATTAAACCGGTATGTCTTAGCTCACCATTTCAAGCTGATAAATGTACAGCGTATACCAGATTTTCTGCAGCCAAAAAATTGGCTGTACAAAATAGACCTGTCGCAGGCCTACTTCCATATACCCATATCTCGCAGCCACAGACGATTTCTGCGTCTCTATTAGCGCAACGAATGGAGATGACCTGTTTACCTTTCAGCCTGAGTACGGCTCCACAAACGTTTGCGGCAATATCGAATTGGATAACTCAGTTTATCAGGGAGAAAGGCATAAGAATTATCGTCTTCTTAGACGATTTTTTTATAGTCAATCAAAACAAACACATTATCGTCCAGGAATCCAGAAAAAAGCTTAGTATTTCTGGGGGTACTCTGGAATCCTTTGACAAACAGGAAAAGCTTACCAGCAAACAAATTCCCCGCTCTTTTATCAGCATTAAGCCAAATGATGTCAGAACAATAATTTTGTTTGATTTGTTCTTATCGGAATTCTCAATTTCTCAAGTTTTGTTGTACTGAGGGGCAGGCTAAATTATCGCGAGCTTCTAAGATTCTTGAACCGTATTCTAAAAATGCATCCCAAGATGGTTCACGTTATCCCACCAGCTGTGTCGGACAATCTGCTGTGGTGGCTTCAAAATTGCAGG
Source organism: Nymphalis io (assembly GCF_905147045.1). Classification (NCBI taxonomy): domain Eukaryota; kingdom Metazoa; phylum Arthropoda; class Insecta; order Lepidoptera; family Nymphalidae; genus Nymphalis; species Nymphalis io. Next base: position 3,043,437 of record NC_065902.1, on the reverse strand, counting down.
CGGACGACACCTATACACCTCGAACCTCCCTCTCATTTTCTCACTACCGATGCATCCGATATTGCTTGGGGAGCCCGCCTGAACAACCTGTCACTCACCGGTCCATGGCTAGAAGTGGAGCGACATCTCCACTACAACCTAAAAGAAATGTTGGTAATACTCAAAGTATTGCAATAACAATGTCAATTATTGAAACGCAGAACCGTTTTAATTCAGTCCGACAACAAGTCAGTGATAGCGCATCTTCGACACGAGGGAGGGACAAAATACTGATTTTGTATAGTATACTTAGAGACACTGGTCTCTAATGAATTTGACATATCAGATTTTTCAAATTCTAGATTTTCATCAAATACAAGTGAAAGTGATTCACATTCCCGGAATCTACAACAGTCATGCCGACCAAATGTCGAGGCTTCGAGCGAGTCCCGAGTGGCACCTGACACGGGATTGCACGAACAAGATTTTTGCCAAATGGGGAATTCCATTTATAGATTTGTTCGCCTCAAGTCGAGCACATGTGGTGACGAATTATGTATCGTTGGATCAAAACGATGAACAAGCATTGTTTCACGACGCGTTCTCCCGATCTCGGACGTTCAGCCTAGCTTGGGTTTTTCCACCACCATTTCTGATCCCCAAGGTACTTTGTCATCTCAACCGGGCGCATGGAGTCTATCTTATTGTAGTTCCACGATGGAACCGAGTATTTTGGCGTCCAGATATCAAAGCGCGTGCACTAGCGAGCCCATTCACAATTCATCGCCTGAACGGAATTCTCGTAGACATGACCATGAGGGGGATTGCCTCCCCCAAAGGTATTCGAAATGACTCTAAAGGTCTGGAAATGTGGGGGTGGTCTAGGATATTGAAAGGATGGAATACTAACCAATTAGAACTGCTACAAGAATCCTGGCGCCCGTCAACCCGTAAAGTTTACAGTATTGCATGGAAAAGATGGATTTCGTGGTGTGTATCACACAAAATAAATCAATCTAGACCAAGAGCTAGCGATTTTGCTAGGTTTTTATCAGACCTCCATTTAGTTTACAAATTATCGTATAGTTCTGTATTGTTGCACAAATCAGTGATTTCTACCTTGTGCGATCCAGATTTGTCTGGTCAGCTTGGCTCCCATGTACTAATAAAACACATTTTGAAATCAATAGCTTTACGTAATCCTATTAGGCATGTAAAGGACTCAGTTTGGGATATTGACGACTTAGTCTCTCATTTGGAGAGCTATAGTATAGATAGAAATAATGTATTCCAAGTGCAAAGGCATACAGCTGCACTTCTACTGCTTTGTTCGGGAAGAAGAATCCATGACTTGACCCTGCTTAAGGTTGATTCCGATAGCTGCATTTTCGAAGATGACTCTGACTCCATTGACTACAGGCAGTCAGGTTGGAAGTTTTTAGCTAATAATGAAAAGGAGAAAGTAGTAAACATAATTGTCTCTTTTATATTATATGATATTGATTTTAATATATATTTTTTTTATAATAATTAAATTACTTTTTCTTACATTATTTCTTTTCTGAAATTTATAATATGCATTATCTAATTAATACACTTTCATTTTAATATTAAAACAAATATATATTTTTTGTTTGTTTATTTTTCACTTCCACCAGGTGATAATAAACATGTCTCATTTAATAAAGCTTCGAATAAGGGACAGTCAAATTAATAGCAGCGTTTTACCTGAAATAAAACGCTTATTAATTTACTTACCTTATTCGAAGCTTACCTAGGTATTTAGTCAATGTAAACGGCGAGTACATCTCACACCTTCGATTTGCCGACGATATCGTCATCATAGCAGAGTCGCTGGAACAACTCACCGAAATGCTGCGTAGCCTAGGCGAGTCTTCCCGGTGTGTCGGTCTCGGTATGAACTTGGACAAGACCAAGGTCATGTTCAATAGGCATGTCGTGCCGGGACCGATATACGTCGAGGGGAAACCTCTCGAAGTTGTTAGTGAATATACCTACCTAGGACAGATAATACAAGTCGGTAGGAACAACTTCGAGAAGGAAGCCGATCGAAGAATTCGCTTGGGATGGGCAGCATTTGGCAACCTTCGTCAAGTCCTCAAGTCGTCTATACCGCAATGTTTGAAGACCAAAGTTTTCAACCAATGCGTCTTGCCTGCCATGACATACGGTGCCGAAACGTGGACACTAACTGCGGGACTAGTCCACAAATTCAAAGTCGCTCAGCGTGCTATGGAGCGAGCTATGCTCAGAGTATCTTTGAAGGATAAGATCAGAAATGAGATTATCCGGAAAAGAACCGGAGTCACCGACATAGCTTGCAAAATTAGCAGGCTGAAGTGGCAGTGGGCTGGTCACGTATGTCGTAGGACCGATTGCCGTTGGAGCAGACGAGTCCTAGAGTGGAGACCGCGAATCGGCAAGCGCAGCGTGGGGCGCCCTCCAGCCAGGTGGACCGACGACCTTAAGAAGGTGGCGGGCACCAACTTAATGCGGAAGGCGGAGGACAGGGAGCTTTGGCGCACCTTGGGAGAGGCCTATGTTCAGCAGTGGACAACGATTGGCTGTTGATTGATTGATTGATTCGAAGCTTGCGATTAATCGCTGCCTGGTGCTTAATAAAACGCAATGATGAGCGTTTCACGATAATATAAAGCTTAACTGAAACCGGATGTAATGAAGCTTTCTAAACTAGAATTGTTTTACGTCCAATTATATCCGATTATTTGGACTAATTTTGATTTAGATATAAGTATAGTTCCACGCTAAAGCTATTAATGTTATATTAATATATTTAAAGCAGATTTTTTATTTTAAATTTATTTATTTTTTAATTTAGAATAATTTAATTTCTTATCGTAAATTTATTTAACATTTACGACCATTACGGATTTACACAATTATTTGTTTATCATGTAATATTTTTATTAGTTAATATTCAAAACACAACATACTCAATATAAAGAATTCGATTGCCTATTAAAAGACCTTTTATATTAAAACGCAAAAGCAATTAACAATATGCTTAAAACAGATATTCTTAATTTAATATATTATTTAGTCTTATTTTTAGTTGCTATCTGTTCAATAGTCATTTTTATTGTATTATATTATATGTCAAATGAGTCAAATTTGCTATTAATTGTTGATTGAATAATTTAAAAATTGACTCATCTGAATTATATTGAATACATTATAGTAATTAACACCAACGATTATATTAAATATTGCGATTGTTATTTAACTTGTTAGTTTGTTTAGGTTAATATGAATTTAAAATATTTTGAATGGCTATAGTAATATAGTATATTATATTAACGCAACGTAACGCAACGCAACGCAACGCAATATATATTATATTAATAGTATATTAACGCGTACATCATTTTTTATAACGTGTCTTTTTAAGTTATTTTTGATCTCAAAGTAATATTTAAAATTTTATTTATTTAATATTTAAATAATATCTGTAATCAACAGAATCTTATAATATTATATTTAAAGTTAAGATCTACTTATCAAATAAATTCATAGAGATTACATAATATTCGTAAAAACTAAAAACAATCTGTATCTGCATGTCTGTACAATGTATATATTAATATTATATGTATTTATGTGTGTGAAATGTAAGGGTAACAACAAACGAATTGCTTATTTATCTTATTAGAATTTATATCAACGTCGATTTTTGGAAGTACAAATTTTGATTTTCTCGTTTGTTTTCAAAAAATCGATTATGTCTTTATAAACTTCTGTTAATATTTTAGTATAACTTTATGGCCCTCTCACATGAGTTAAACGTAGAAGAAGACGTGTTCAAGTGTGGTGACCGCGCCTTGGCAAGTGTAGAATAGGACGCCTTCCAGCTAGGTGGTTTGCGTATATTCTCAATATACGCAAAACGGCTGGCAGCGGATGGAAATTGAAAGTTGAAGATCAAGCTCTCTGACGTGGTGAGTTCTAATATATAACATTACGACATTCCAGGAATAAAGCAAATTAACCAACACATTAACAAATCTATATATATATATATATATATATATATATATATATATATATATATATGCGTAACAGCCTGTGAATGTCCCACTGCTGGGCTAAAGGCCTCCGCACCTCTTTTTGAGGAGAAGCTTATTCCACCACGCTGCTCCAATGCGGGTTGGTGGAATACACATGTGGCAGAATTTCAGTGAAATTAGACACATGCAGGTTTCCTCACGATGTTTTCCTTCACCGTCAAGCTCGAGATGAATTATAATCACAAATTAAGCACATGAAAATTCAGTGGTGCTTGCCCGGGTTTGAACCCACGATCATCGGTTAAGATTCACGCGTTCTTACCACAGGGCCATCTCGGCTTTTTTTAATATATATATTAATTATATAATAGTTTGTACGTCATATCACTGTAAGAGCGACTTAGTATAAAGTCAACATTCAATTTTATTTGAATTCTCATAACTTCAAACAAAAGATAAAAATTGAATTCTAGACAAATCGATCATGATAGCTTCTTAAATAATACGCTTATATCATTCTGATGTCTCAAACACACACCAGAACGCAGATTGGTGGATACAAACCAAAGTGGAAAATGAAGAATTAAAGGCTTTTGTGGACGCGGATCCATCACAAAGCACTTCAGAGATAGCTGCAGGCTTCGGGGTAAGTGATAAAAGTGTATTAATCCACTTGAAGCAAATCGGGAAATTAAAAAAACTTGAACAATGGGTACCTCATGAATTGAGTGAATCGAATTTGCAAACACGCGTCGACTGCTGTGTTACTTTGCTCAACAAACACAATAACGAAGGGATTTTAAATCGAATCATTACTTGTGATGAAAAGTGGATAATCGGAAGCGCTCGTCGCAAAGGCTGAACCCTAGAGACCCAGCCAAATCCCGCTTTAGACGAAAATAGACTCAGAAAAAGTTACTTGTGAGTGTTTGGTGGATTAGCGCCGGTTTCGTTCACTACAGCTTTCTAAAATCTGGCCAAACGATTACGTCAGATATCTATTGTCAGCAACTGCAAACCATGAAGGAAGAACTAGCGGTTAAACAACCGAGATCGATCAATCGATCTAGGCCACTGCAGCTTCACGATAACGCAAGACCACACACTGCACAACAAACAACTGCTACGATTGGAATGTCTGCGACATCCACCGTACTCCCAAGACCTTGCTCTAACAGATTACCATTTTTTCCGGAATTTGGACAACTTCTTACAATGAAAAAAATTCAACTCCGATGCGGCAGTCCAATCCGCCTTCAAAGCCTTGATTCTCGCCCCCATGGTTTTTTTAGTAAAGGGATCAGTGAACTACCTATGAGATGGCAAAAGTGCATAGAAAACAACGGTGCATACTTTGATTAATCAAAAAAATTTTACAAAAAAAAAAGAATTTGTATTCCTCCCGTACAAAATGCTAATTTCAAACTAATAGTTATTATTTCTTATCACCGAAACCTAGTATTTAGTATTATTTAATTATGTAATCGTTTAGAAATTTCGTAACGACCATTTCCATTAACCTAGTTATCTGGACTTACAAAGGTTTTGTTTATTTACTATTTTGCTTAATATGATGTATTTATATATATATATATATATATATATATATATATATATATATAATATTATATATATATATATAATATTATAAAGCTAGTCTTGTTTGTTCGAACGTGCTCTTCTCATCTTCAAGCTCGATTTGAAAATATGCATTGTATGGCCCATTTATTGATAAATATATAGATCATATAACAACAATCTACGACTTACAGTAAATAAACAACTTATAACTTAATATTGGTTTTAAGTTAAAATAATGAAATTCACAAATAATGATAATAATGTCCTCCAGATAGATTTCGGCCACGGCGGCCAATCTTAAGAGTGATAAGCCAACTACGCAGGAGATATTATAGTGCACAAGTGAGTGCGCAAACGACCGGAAAGAGTTCAGTTCAGCAATTGAACCCAGGACCTCCGGACTGCGGCCTTACATTTTATTTCTACCGGATTATCAAAAAAACTTTAATCTTTCATTCACAATTAAAACTTTATCATTTTAGTTGTAAATATGATGATAATATGATCATATGCTGGGTATTTAAGAAGATATACAGCATAAAAGTTGGTAAAATAAACTTACAGTTCTTATTTCAGTTCTCTTCTTATAAATCTGCTTCATTCGTATGCGAAATTGAGAATTCGTGCAATTAGGTTTACCAAAATTGAAATCAAAATATTCTGTCGCATTGAGACTGTGCACTTGTAGGTACTGGTCTACAACTTTCGGGCTAAACGGTTCTGTTATTTCGAAGCATTCCTTCTTCTCAGGGTTGTAACCGTATCCATAGGGACAGCACTTCAAAAGACAAGTCTGCTTTTTACAGACGCAAGTTCTCTCATTGTCAGTGAAATATTGATAGCGGGTGTATTTGTTTCTATTGTAATAAATATCTCCGTTTGAAAAACGTTGTCCGAAACTTATGTCCAAATTGTGAGCGTCATCACACGCCTCAGATCCCCCGTTCGATACAAGCACAAATAACATGAATAATTTCCACATTTTTTTTTGTTTTGCCGTCTTTGTAAACTAAGTTTGAAGTTGACGAACTCCAATGACCAACTAGTGTTAATCAAAAGAAGCTGTCTAGTGAGCTAAAGGTAGAATATATTACTCAATGAGGGAATTCCGCAACGTGCGCGAAGGAAATAAATATGTAAATACACTTTGGATGTACCTGTATATTTCAAATACTTAGTTTGTAAACAAGAAATGTTTATATAGGGAATTGTCGTGTGCGTATCAAACTGTTGTCAAGTCACGACTTAATAGTATAAATTCGGTGTTTAGTTATTTAATTTTCAAACATAACAAACAATTGATTGAGACTGATCTATAATTTCTAGTGTGATAAAGGAATGCTAACTAAAAGCGTACTTATTAAAATAATTTTAATTTATGAATTGTTTTTTTAGATTACTGGTAACATATATAATAATATTAGGTATTATAGATAAAAAAATATTTCAAGTTCAAAGCTAAATGCTTTCTAATAAATGTGAATGACTGGTTCTTAACAACTGTTCCTTAGCTCAGACGTGTTTAGTTCTCGCTTGTGATCAACTCGGAACAGGTTTTATTATTAAAAACCCTGCATTTTAATGATATTCATAGGTATAAGATTATTGTAAATAAAATCAAATTATTTAATTGGCTGTTCACAATTTATGTATAGTTGTCATTAAATTATACATTAACATATTTTAAAACGATTTAATACTGAAATAACCTTCAGAAACGAGACTTCCAAAGTGCATTCACATTAATTCCTTCGAGAAAAAATAATTATTTCAAAACGTTAACAAGTGTTAAGGAAGTTAATTATTAAGACACGATAACCTAAAACATTATCACATAAAACTAACTTAATCGTTAAATACACAGCACTCATTCATTTAGCACATATTTTATAAATACGATCATTCGGAAAACCGGGAAGTGATTTTTATCGTCAATTAGTTCGATACTTCACCGATGACGCTACAACGCGTCGTTTTATCTCGATTTCTGAACTACGACTGACAACCAAGCCGGACTAGAATGGAACCGTTGGCAGGTTGCTCTTTAGATGATTTTTGTTTATTTCGATATCGACGGCGATCGACGGCGGTGGTTCGTAGAATACCTAATATTGGTTTCTATTGACTACTAATTGATAAAATGGACACTTCACTGGTATCTTATTAATAGTTTCGGCGATTAGTCACTCAGAATATAAAGACACTTTTTGTGTTATTTCAAGGTAACATCAACAACTTATGTATAATTAACGTTGTATTAATAAAATAATGACGTGTTATAAATTAATTTGTTGTTTTTTCTGATGTTGTATCACGTTGCGAAAAAAACAGTATTAAATAATTTAAATTCTATATTTTGTTTCAAACGTATTATGTAAGTAGAATTGCTTATATTATTAATTAAGTCCATGTACTACTAATTTGCAAAATATCGCTAAAAGCATAAAGAAGATGACAAGAACGAGATTTAAAGAGAGTATATTTTTTATGATTTGATTAATCAGATAAAAACACTGAATATACTTCAAACTTCTTTAAATATTTGAACAAACCCTTGATCGTTATACCCTTTCTCTGTCTTTAGTATTTCTTATAAATAATTAAAAAGAGCCAAATGTCTTATTACTCCTTATAACCGACCCCCTTCTCGTCTTACCCCTTATCCATTTGTTTGTTGAGTAAAAACACCGGAATATAAAATATTAAATTTATAATAAGTATAAGATTTATCAAGTTGAATTGTTTTCATCTATACATCTAAATACGTATTTAATTTCACTTATTTTAAAAATTGAGTACTTTTAATCTAATATTTTAGGTTTTATATAAATTTATTATAAATTGCTTTGGTTTTAATAGACATGAACCATATTTTATATAGTCACAACATGTGAATATCCCACTGCAAGGCCTCCTCTCCTTTTTTGAGGAGAAGGTTTGGAGCTTATTTCACCACGCTGCTTCAATGCGGATTGGTGGGATACACATGTGGTAGAATTTCAGTGAAATTAGACACATGCAGGCTTCCTCTCGATGTTTTCCTTCGCCGTCAAGCACGAGATGAATTATAAACACTAATTAAGCACATGAAAAATCAGTGGTGCTTACCCACAGGTTTTAACACGATCATCGCTTAAGATTCATGTGTTCTAACCACTTATATACGTTTCAAAATAACATTATTTTGTTCAAGCCTGTCTGGGTAGGTACCATCCATAACATGTTGAACGTGCAAATATACTATAGTACTCAGCATTGTTATGTTCCAGTTAGAAGGGTGACTGGGCCAGTAAAACTTCAAGCAAAAAGGACATAACTTCTTAGTTCCCAAGGTTGGTGGCAAATTGGCGATGTAAGGAATCGTTAATATTTCTTCAGCGTCAATGCCTATAGTTGATGGTGGTCACTTACCATCAGGTGGTCCATGTAAAAAAAGCTTAGGTTCAAAATTGCAGAAAAGTTTCTTGTAAAATACGTCAATAATTTTTTAATATATTATGTATATTAAGTTATTTACTTGGGTATGGGTAAGGTTAGCGTTGATTGTAAATACCAACCAATGTAAAGCTTTTTATACTTTTGTTTATACATATAAATGTAGGTGAATTAACTTTTACTGGGGTAATACATGTATATTATCCCCGTGAAACTAACCAACTCCTAACTACAACTGGATTTTCTTGACAGAAAACCCATTAACTTTTGTTAAAAAGTAAATTTCCTCGTAATTACTGGGTTTTTCTGACAAGAAATTCCAGTAATAACCGGAAGTTAGAATTAATGTCGCGCCTTCTCTCTCTAATCATGTGGGATCCCATTGGGCTATTAAATTTAGTACGTGAAAGTAATCCCGTGTTTGCGCATACAATTGCACACTATCCCCAGCGCAGTTGGCCAGTCTCAATTGAGAAAAGCCGCGTTGAGCAAAGAGAAATGGAGTAATAAATACCACAGACGACCATCGGAATTCCTCAATGGTAAGTAATTCATTACAAGTTGGCGCCAACATTATCTGTTATTACTTTTTAGTGACTTTTTTCAAAGTATTAATATCAAAATCTTTTTTTTTTGTAAATTTTGTAATATGTATTATTCATTTCTTATCTAATATTTTCAAATGTTTAACTAACTGTAAAAAACTTTTATTTCCACCTACAACATAAATATTCTTTGAAATTCAGCTTCGTTTGCGTAAAATGTAAGCATTCTGCTTACATTGCTCATTCTATTAACATTCTGAATTTAATCATATTTCCGAAAACCCAATATTTTTTACATGAAGACGTGTATCGCTATTATATTAGGTCCTTACATATGAAATTAGCGTTTTGTCGTACTGATCACTTTGATCTGAAATATCACCTCTTTGGTTAAGAATTCCAAATTCAAATTTATAAATTCATTTAGCCAGTACATTTGAGTTTTGAAAACAGTCATTCATTTGTTTGTTCCTCATTATATTTTTCTTTGGCGTCGCTTATAACCGCACAATGGAAAACATAAAATATCGGTATATTAACGAGTACGAGTTCTACCGTGGCACCAATGCTTCAGAAACAGCTCGAAGGATTATTGATGTGTACGGCGCTGGTGTCACAAAAGAAAGCACGGTACGTTTTTGGTTTCAACGTTTTCGTTCAGGAAATTTCAACCTTCAGAACCAACCCCGTGGACGGCTGGAGGCTGGAGAGAGTAGAAAATAAAGAATTGAAGGCTATTGTGGAAGCGAATCCATCACAAAGCACTTCAGAGATAGCTGCAGGCTTCGGGGTAAGTGATAAAACTGCAACTTAAACAACTTCCAGATTTTGGGACGCTACTGAGAATTTTCTGACAGAAAAACCCAATAGTTATTTATTGGCCCGACCTGGGAATTGAACCCAGGACCTCCGGTTCTGTGGCCTTACATCACCACTAGACCAACGAGGCAGTCAATTTATTATTAATTTATAAATACATATGCAATTAAAACATAGAAATATGATAATTTTGCACACTGTAGACCAACCGCCTTTGGAAATTTACTAGTGGATTCGTCAATAAATACTCACCCATTTAAGTTTAAGAGTGTTGGATGGTTTTGAGTGCATATAGTGTTTATAAATAATCTCTTAGTCGGTTCGTACATACCCGAGCTTAGATTCTTCAACGCCGGAACCTTAAGATAGCCAGAAGACAATTATCCAAAAATGACTACTAATACAGTTAACATATATATACCACATGGTTTAACAGAAACCGGCTAAACTTGAAAGTCGAAAGTTCTACCTTGTTCCAGATTATTAACAAGCAAAAGTTGTATATAAGGCGGGATAACGCAACACAACGTAGCGCGATTTACGTATTACCGTATTACTAACAACGGGCAATGGGTTACCTGATGGTAAGTGGTGACCATTGCCCATAGACGTTGGCACCGTAAGAAATATTATTCATATTGTTTTGTCTGTGCATATTTATATATAGGTCGTAATTTATTGTTTTGATTCCAGAGAAGAAAAGCTGTAAAGCTTTTATGTCGAACAAGCTTTTGCCGCCCTTTTTTTTGTAACGCTGGAAAAACGCGTTACGCGTTTCCCCCACGGGAACAGTTTATGTGGGGCACGCCAGTGTCCAAGGCACCGAGTGCGTCCGGAACATCGGAATACCCACTAAAAAACTAGCGGTACCCTTTCCGTCGTATCGAGCAGCGCCACGGGGTCGCTTTCGCATGCTACCATGGCGAAGCTTTTGCCGCCCTGACTCTTGACTGACTGACTTGACTGACGTCTTACTAATATTATATAATTGTTTAAAAAAAAATATTTCAATATTTAATTATTTACCTTTGAGGTATGTTTTGTTTTATTTCTTCCGGATTATAAAAAAAACTTTAATCTTTCATTCACAATTAAAACCTTATCATTTTAGTTGTAAATTCGATGATAATATGATCATATGCTGCGTATTTGAGAAGATATATAGTAAAAAAGTTGGTTAAATAAACTTACAGTTCTTATTTCAGTTCTCTTCTTGTAAATCTCCTTCAATCGTACGCGAGATTGAGAATTTGAGCAATTAGGTTTACCAAAATTGAAATCAAAATATTCCGTCGCATTGAGACTGCACTTGTACTCGTCTATAACTTTAGGGCTAAACGGTTCTGTTACTTCGAAGCATTCCTTCAAAAGACAAGTCTGCTTTTTACAGACGCAAGTTCTCTATTTGTCAGTGAAATATTGATAGCGGGTGTATTTGTTTCCATTGTAATAAATATCTCCGGTTGAAACTTTTTTTGGCCAAAAATAAAATAAATTTCAATAAATTAAATAAATTACTCTCTATTTCAAATTTACTAAAATTCGCATGTAAGAGGAAATTAACTGACTGGCTCTTAAAACTGGACTATGAAGAGACAGAAAAATTATTAATTTAATACATTAATAATAAACAAGCAATTGTAGTAAAAAAAAAAATAATCTACACACCATATATACACATACATACAAGACACACAGGCACAAACACACACACACACACACACACACACACACACACCCATACACATGCGCTCACACGCACATATTCACAGGCATACATTATCTTTTTATTTCTATTAGCATAAGTATAACTTATTACTAGATAATAAATTGTAAAAGCTTTAGTGTTTCACCTGTTTTCTATAAAATTAAACAAATAAATAGTTCCTTACTCAAGAGGGGGAGCCAGGAGACCCTTAGCACAGGGCAACCTAGTTTGGGCTCCTGTATCCCAGATGTAATTGTATTTATATATATTATAAAAAAGAAAATGTAAACATTATTGCCTGTGGGAGAGAATAAATTATTATTATTATTATTATTACTAAACTAGATTTGTTTTACGTCCAATTTTATCCGATAATTCAGACTAATATTGATTTCGATATAAGATGTAGTTCCACGCTAAAGAAATTAATGTTATATTAATATATTTAAAGCAGATTTTTTATTTAAAAATAATTTGTTTTTCAATTTAGAATAATTTAATTTTTTATCGTAAATAGGTTTACGACCATTACGGATTTACACAATTCTTTGTTTATCATGTTTTGTTTTATCCGTGCAGTGAAGGAGAAAGAATACATTTCACTGCCCCTCTCGTTCCCATGGGTGTCGTAAGAGGCGACTAAGGGTTATCTGAGCGGCCATCTGCTCATCTGGTGGTAGGATGTTAAGCATCCACCTGGCTTGTTACCATCGCACACTTGGTGAAAAACTCGTGAAGTGGCTTGCAGCCGCGTTTCGAGGTCAACCAGCGTACAGCCAGTGCCCGAGCGAGTATTGCCGCGATGGGTGTTGGTCCAATGGAGACGGCTGTTGAACCAATGCCGGGGGAAACTGTATTGACCTGCCGGACAGGGAGACCCGAAGAAACGGCTGTTCCGCTGGCCGCCCGTGGCATAGTACAGGGGCCCGAACGTGCCTAACCAGCTCGCGAGGCTGCCCCACCAGGCCACGCATAATCTCGGGGTGGACCGTCGTGCCAGTTGGTGACCGGAAGGTGGGGTCCCGGCGGCCACTTCCGGGGGGGTTCGGGGGCCCTTCCGTCCGGCGAGTCAGTGTATTTTTCCTTTTGGCAACAACTTGGGGAAACACGCCTCCACACTTTGCCCATCCCTATCGTGGCAATACGTCGCTCGCTTCACGTCTCTTTTCCATTTTTTTTTTCCCAAATAGCAGCGCAACAAAGCAGAAATAACGGTCGTACAGCGGTGCATACCCCCACCATACCCTCGCTGTTTGAGGTCGAGTTCTCTAACATCCGTGGACTCCACGCTAACCTCAACGCTGTCCACCACCATCTCGAGACAGAACGGCCAGCAATGTTGTTTCAGCACGGATGTTTGCTGTCACCGACTGCGCTGCTTGGAGGACCCCTCCTTCTCCATGTTGGTGGTAAGTGTGGACCTGGTTCGTCAGAACCGAGTCTACGTGTGCCTCTACAGATCCCACAATGGTGACTTGCAGACAAGCCGATTATTTGACCATCTTAGTCGGGTGGCAGATGCTGCGCAAGAGCATATTCCTAACGCGGAATTGGTGTTTTTGGGGGATTTTAATGCTCACCACGAATCATGGTTGAAATCCTTCAAAACTGACCATGCTGGAAGGACTGCTCATGCGTTTGCTCTCACACATGACTTGACCCAACTGGTTGATCAGCTCACCAGGATCCCAGACATTGATGGGCAAGCACCTTCTCTACTGGACCTTCTGCTGACTTCTCACCCGGTGGAATATCAGGTTGTGGTTCAGGCTCCTCAGAGTGCCACAGGCCAAGCTGCCGCCACTAGCGGTATGCAAACGTCGCGTTTGGAACTATAAGTCGGCAGATTGGGACGGTATGCGCGATTACTATGCGTCGGTCCCTTGGAAGGAACGTTGCTTCAGTGGGAATGACCCGACAGCTGGTGCCGCTGCTGTTGCTGACGAGATCATGTTGGGAAAGGAATACTACATTCCTAGCTTAGATCTCGTCAGAAGGGGTACGCGTAGCCGTTGGTTAACTCGTGAATGTACCGATGCTGTATCATCTAAGCAGGCGGCATATCGCAAGTGGATCAACGGCTGCATTAGCAGGGCATCTAACATTGACTCACTGAAAGCAAACTATAATAAAAATTCCAAGTCCTGTAGAAAGGCATACATGAGAGCGGATGCACAGCGCATTGTACAGATTGGTCATGATCTTGTTTCGCATCCTAGGGGCTCCCGTAGCTTCTGGCGTCTGACCAAGTCTGTGCAAAACAATTTCTGCCAACCTTCGCTGCCACCGCTCAGAAATCCGGATGGATCGCTAGCTCACAGTCCACAAGAGCAAGCTGATCTCCTGGCTAAATTCTTTGCCGATAATTCCGTCATCGATGATTGTAGTGCGCTGTGCACCTACAATACCTTCATGTGGCCATACGATGCCTGACATCAAAATCAGGCAACGTGATGTGCGTGCGGAGCTGCAATCACTTGATGTACGGAAAGCTAGCGGTCCCGATGGAATACCAGCCATAATGCTGAAGAAGTGCGCAGCGGAGCTGTCTCCTGTGTTAACGCGCCTGTTCCAACTTTCTCTCTCTTCGGGATGTGTGCCGGAGGTTTGGAGAAGAGCTAATGTGCACGCGGTTCCAAAAAAAGGGGATCGGTCTGATCCGGCAAATTATCGGCCAATAGCTGTCACCTCAGTACTTTGTAAGGTGATGGAACGGATTTTAAACAACCAACCGATCCATTACCTAGAAGATCACTGTCTGATTAATGATCGTCAGTACGGGTTTCGACCAAAACGGTCCACAGGTGATCTTCTAACGTACGTAACGCACCTCTGGGGTGAAGCTATCGATAAGCATGGAGAATCGTTGGCTGTCAGCCTCGATATCTCCAAGGCTTTCGACAGGGTCTGGCACAGAAGTCTTCTCTCCAAGCTGCCGGCATATGGTCTGCCTGCTCAGCTATGCACCTGGATTGCCAGCTTCCTACACAAGCGTAGCCTTCGTGTTTTAGTTGATGGTTGCGCTTCACAATTCTATGTAGTGAATGCTGGTGTCCCCCAGGGATCTGTGCTATCTCCGACACTCTTTCTTTTGCATATCAATGATATGCTCTCTCTTGGGAACATACATTGCTATGCAGACGATAATACAGTGCATGGTGGATACCACGGACGCGCAATGGCTGGGCGGGCGGAAATTGAGGAGAGACGGAAGGATCTTGTCATTGAACTCGATAGGACATTAGAGCTCATCGCCAAATGGGGCTCTGATAATCTTGTTGAGTTTAATGCCAAGAAAACACAGGTATGCGCTCTCACAGCGAAAAAGTCAGCATTTTTCCCTCTTCCCTCCCTCTGTGGTACTCCGCTGGTGATACAAAGCAAAATTGCCATGCTGGGGATTGACGTTCGCTGCGACCTTAGTCCAAGGGATTACATCGAGGCTGTTATAAAAACAGCTTCACGGAAACTCGGAGTTCTGAACAAGGTGCGGCGTTTTTTCACACCACAACAACTGTGCCTGCTGTACAAAACACAGGTACGGTCTTGCGTGGAATATTGCTCGCACCTTTAGGATGGCTCTGCTAAGTACCTACTGGAGGCCTTGGACCGGTTGCAGCGACGTGCCGTACGCATTATTGGCGACGTAAATGTCACAAACACCCTTGAACCTTTACAATTGCATCGTAAGATAGCAGCACTGAGCGCTTTCTATCGAACTAAATTTTGGAGCATATTTTACTACACAGTTCCAATACGGGTTAGTACCTTACAATATTTGCTTTCATCGTCAAATTATATATATGAAAATGCGTAAGTGATGTATGTCCAGATTTGAATTCACAGTTTGCGGTTAAAATCCTATTGTTCTACCACTGGGAAAAAAAAACTATTCTTGGTAATACAGATACACAGATACAGCACTGAGCGCTTTCTATCGACTGTATCACGGCGAGTGTTCTGAGGAATTATTCTCTCTAATTCCTGCTTCCCCCTTCCTTCTTAAGTCCACGCGAGCTGGTTCTCGATGTCACCGCCTAACTGTGACATCAATTCCATCGCGAACAAAGAAATTTGGCAACTCCTTTCTTTGTCGCACTTCCAAAAAATGGAATTCCTTACCAGCTCACGTGTTCCCCTCCTCTTACAACCCGGGTTCCTTCAAACGAGGCGTGAAGAGGCATCTTGCGGGCCGACAAGGCGAAGGCGGCTAGTGCAGAACGTTTTTCCCGTCTGTACTGGCCGTCGTCGCGTTTGGACTCTACTACCACTTACCATCAGGTGGAGTAGAGTCATTTGCCCTCCCGGCAAATATATAAAAAAAAAAAATAATATTTTTATTAGTTAATATTCAAAACATAACATATAAAGCATTCGAGTGCTTTTAAAAAGACATTTTATATTATAACGCAAAAGCAATTAACAATATACTTAAACCTGTTCTTAATTTAAATTATGTATTCAGTCTTTTTTTATTTGCCATCTATTCAATAGTCATTATAAACGATGTAGTTCGGCAATTCCTGTTTTATTGTTAATGTCATATGAGTCAAATGTGCTATTAATTGTTGATTGAAAATGTCAAAACTGACTCATCTGAATTATATTGAATACATTTTAGTAATTAACACCAACGATTATTATATTAAATATTTCGAATGTTATTTGACTTGCAAGGTTTGTTTCTTTGTTTGCTTTGGTTAATATGAACCAGTTTAAACCAGTTCCTCTTATGACCTGATTCTAAAACCAGGATTGGCTGACGCAGGAAGTCCCCGTCGGTCAATAGCAAAGATACGAAATTTTGTATTCATGTAAGCCGTTTTTAAAAAAGTTTTATAGCATTTATTAAAAATATTTTCAATGCCTATACATATTAACACGTATATCATTTTGTATAACGTGTCTATAAGTTATTTTTGATCTTAAAGTAATATTTATAAATTTATTTATTTAAAATTTAAATAATATTTATAATCAACAGTATCTTAAATTAAAGATCTACTTATCAAATAAATCAATATAGATTAAATAATATTGGTAAAAAACCAAACAATGGTATAATTTAATGCATATAAATGTCTGTGTATGTACAATGTACATATTAATATTGTAAAAACAAACAAATTTTGTTTTTATTGGAACTTATATTAATGTCCATTTTTGGAAGTATAAATTTTAATTCTCTCCGATGTTTCCAAAAAAATATTATGTCTTTATATATACGTCTTTACATATTCTGTGCACCTCATATCGTGAATAATTAAATTATATAAGTTTAACGTTGGAGTAGACGCGTCTAGAGTGGAGCACTTGCCTTGGCAAGCGTAGCGTAGGACGCCTTCCAGCTAGGTGGAGTGAGAATATACGCAAAGGCTGGCAGCGGATGGAAATTGAGAGTTGAAGATCAAGCTCTGTGGCGTGGTGAGTTCTAATTTATATCATTACGACATTCCAGGAATAAAGAAAATTAACCAACACATTAACAAATCTTTTATATATATATATATTAACTATATAATAGTTTGTACATCATATCACTGTAAGAGCGACATAGTATAAAGTCAAAATTTATCAATTTTATTTGAATTCTCATAAGTTCAAAAGATAAAAATTGTATTATAGACAAATCGATCATGACGGCGTCTTAAATATACGATTATATAATTCTGATGTCTCAAACATACACCAGAACGCAGATTGGTGGATACAAACACAACCAAATCGGGGAGGTATTGACAGCTTTACGGGTTGGAAGGGCGTGTGCTGAGAGACGAGCCCAATGCGAGTTATTAAGGTGGTTCAAATTTAGAATTCGTTCCTAATTAGATCTTGTTTAAAAATGAATTATAGCGCAATTTAAAATACATACAGTACCATCTGTTATCGGTAAGATTAAGCATGAGAAAATCAATTAAGTTACTTAATACATAATAGTTATTATGTCTTATCACCGAAAGCTAGTATTTACGATTATTTATTTATGTAATCGTTTAGAAATTTCGTAACGATCATATTCATTAATTTAGTTATCTGGATTTACAAAGGTTTTGTTTATTTACTTGTTTGTTTGATATGATGTATAGCTAGAGTGTTGTTTGTTGGAACGCACTCGTCTCATTTTCAAGTTCGATTTGAAAATATGCATTACATGACCCATTTATTGAAATATATATATATAATATAACATATATCTACGACCTACAGTAAAGGAACAGTTAATATCTCAATATTGGTTTTAAGTTAAAATAATGAAATTCACAAATAATAGTTATAATGTCCTCCAGACTTATTTCGGCCACGACGGCCAATCTGAAGGGAGATTAGCTAACTATGCAGGAGATATTATAGTGCACAAGTGTGTGCGCAAACACAGGTGCACTCTCTCTTCCCTCACTATCAAAATCCGATGGAACGGCAATCCGCCACAACATGAAAGAGTTTAGGTGTAGGACCAAATAGTTTACGTGCGTTCTGAGGCACGGGAGTGTACACACTTCCAACTTCCAGACTCTGGGACACTACTGAGGATTTTCTGACAGAAAACAATAACTTTTTATTGGCCCGACCTGGGAATTGAACCCAGGACCTCCAGGTCTGCGGCCTTACATCAAGCCACTAGACCAACGACGCAGTCAATTTATTATTAATTCACATATACATATGCAATTAAAATATACAAAAATATGATAATTTTGCACCCTGTTCGCCAACCGCCTTTGGAAATTCGCTAGTGGATTTGTCTAATTTATTGTTTTGATTCTAGAGAAGAAAAGCTGTAAAGCTTTTATGTTGAACAAGCTTTTGCCGCCCTTTTTTTTGTAAAGCTGGAAAAACGCGTTACGCGTTTCCCCCACGGGAACAGTTTATGTGGGGCACGCCGGTGTCCAAGGCACCGAGTGCGCCCGAAACATCGGTATACCCACTAAAAAACCAGCAGTACCCTTTCTGTCTTAACGAGCAGCGCCACGGGGTCGCTTTCGCATGCTACCATCACGAAGCTTTTGCCGCCCTGACTCTTGACTGACGTCTTACTAATATTATATAATTGTTTAAAAAAAATTATTTCAATATTTCATTTTTACCTTTGAGGTAAGTTTTGTTTTATTTCTTCCGGATTATCAAAAAAACTTTAATCTTTCATTCACAATTAAAACCTTATCATTTTAGTTGTAAATTTGATGATAATATGATCATATGCTGGGTATTTGAAAAGATATATAGTAAAAAAGTTGGTAAAATAAACTTACAGTTCTTATTTCAGTTCTCTTATTGCAAAGGTTCTTCAATTGTATGAGAAATTCAGAATTCGTGCAATTAGGTCTACCAAAATTGAAATCAAAATATTCCGTCGCATTGAGACTGTGCACTTGTAGGTACTCGTCTACAACTTTAGGGCTAAACGGTTCTGTTACTTCGAAGCATTCCTTCTTCTCAGGGTTGTAACCGTACCCATAGGGACAGCACTTCAAAAGACAAGTCTGCTTTTTACAGACGCAAATTCTCTCATTGTCAGTGAAATATTGATAGCGGGTGTATTTGTTTCCATTGTAATAAATATCTCCGGTTGAAAAACGTTGTCCGAAACTTATGTCCAAATTGTGAGCGTCATCACATGCCTCAGATCCACCGTTCAATACAAGCACAAATAACATGAATAATTTCCACATTTCTTTTTGTTTTGCCGACTTTGTAAACTAAGTTTGAAGTTGACGAACTCCGAAGACCAACTAGTGCTAATCAAAAGAAGCTGTCTAGTGAGCTAGTTCGATACTTCACCGATGACGCGTCGTTTTATCTCGATTTCTGAACTACGACTGACAACCAAGGCAGACTAATGGAATATATATAATGGAACCGTCGGCAGATTGCTCTTTAGATGATTTTTGTTTATTTCGATATAAAGGCGATGGTTCGTAGAATACCTAATATTGGTTTCTATTGACTACTAATTGATAAATTGGACAATTTATTGGTATCTTTTAACAGTTTCGGCGATTAGTCGCTCAGAATATAAAGACACTTTTTGTGTTATTTCAAGGTAACATCAACAACTTATGTATAATTAACGTAGTATTAATAAAATAATAACGTGTAATAAATTAATTTGTTGTTTTTTCTGATGTTGTATCACGTTGCGAAAAAAACAGTATTAAATAATTTAAATTCTATATTTTGTTTCAAACGTATTATGTAAGTAGAATTGCTAAATTGAATTATTAATTAAGTCCATGTACTACTAATTTGCAAAATATCGTTGAAAGCATGAAGAAGATGATAAGAACGAGATTTAAAGAGAGTATATTTTTTATGATTTGATTAATCAGATAAAAACACTGAATATACTTCAAACTTCTTTAAATATATGAACAAACCCTTGATCGTTATACCCTTTCTCTGTCTTTAGTGTTTCTTATAAATAATTAAAAAGAGCCAAATGTCTTATTACTCCTTATAACCGACCCCCTTCTCGTCTTACCCCTTATCCATTTGTTTGTTGAGCAAAAACACCGGAATATAAAATATTAAATTTATAATAAGTATAAGATTTATCAAGTTGAATTGTTTTCATCTATACATCTAAATACGTATCTAATTTCACTTAGTTTAAAAATTGAGTACTTTTTATCTAATATTTTAGGTTTTATATAAATTTATTATAAATTGCTTTGGTTTTACTAGACATGAACCATATTTTATATAGTCACAGCATGTGAATATCCCACTGCAAGGCCTCCTCTCCTTTTTTGAGGAGAAGGTTTGGAGCTTATTTCACCACGCTGCTCCAATGCGGATTGATGGAATACACATGTGGTAGTATTTCAGTGAAATTAGACACATGCAGGCTTAATCATGATGTTTTCCTTCACCGTCAAGCACGAGATGAATTATAATTAAGCACATGAAAAATCAGTGGTGCTTACCCACAGGTTTTAACACGATCATCGCTTAAGATTCATGTGTTCTAACCACTTATATACGTTTCAAAATAACATTATTTTGTTCAAGCCTGTCTGGGTAGGTACCATTCATCACATGTTGAACGTGCAAATATACTATAGTACTCAGCATTGTTATGTTCCAGTTAGAAGGGTGACTGGGCCAGTAAAACTTCAAGCAAAAGGGACATAACTTCTTAGTTCCTAAGGTTGGTGGCAAATTGGCGATGTAAGGAATCGTTAATATTTCTTCAGCGTCAATGCCTATAGTTGATGGTGGTCACTTACCATCAGGTGGTCCATGTAAAAAAAGCTTAGGTTCAAAATTGCAGAAAAGTTTCTTGTAAAATACGTCAATAATTTTTTAATATATTATGTATATTAAGTTATTTACGTGGGTATGGGTAAGCTTAGCGTTGATTGTAAATACCAACCAATGTAAAGCTTTTTATACTTTTGTTTATACATATTAATGTAGGTGTATTAACTTTTACATGGGTAATACATGTATATTATCCCCGTGAAACTAACCAACTCCTAACTACAACTGGATTTTCTTGACAGAAAACCCATTAACTTTTGTTAAAAAAGAAATTTCCTCGTAATTACTGGGTTTTTCTGACAAGAAATTCCAGTAATAACCGGAAGTTAGAATTAATGTCGCGCCTTCTCTCTCTAATCATGTGGGATTCCATCGGACTATTAAATTTAGTACGTGAAAGTAATCCCGTGTTTGCGCATAAAATTGCACACTATCCACAGCGCAGTTGGCCAGTCTCAATTGAGAAAAGCCGCGTTGAGCAAAGAGAAGTGGAGGAATAAATACAACAGACGACCATCGGAATTCCTCAATGGTAAGTAATTCATTACAAGTTGGCGCCAACATTATCTGTTATTACTTTTTAGTGACTTTTTTCAAAGTATTAATAACAAAATCTTTTTTTTTGTAAATTTTGTAATATGTATTATTCATTTCTTATCTAATATTTTCAAATGTTTAACTAACTGTAAAAAACTTTTATTTCCACCTACAACATAAATATTCTATTTCATAATAGTCCTCGTTTTTGGGGAATACCCTATGTAGTTGATAATGAATATAATCGAAACGAAACCAATTACATTGACTTTTTTTGTTATTTCATTTAATCATAGCTTTTAATACATACTGCTATATAAGTTTAAGTAGTTTTGATTTTTTTTTATAATAGCCTTTAAGTGTAGGAAGTAAGACTTAGTTTTGTTTGTCAATATTTTATCCTTGGGCTATTTGAACTTCTGTTACTTTTTATAAATGTCTCCAAATGTTCTCCAAATAAGGTTTATGTCTTTATATAATATCAGTACTAATATTATAAATGCAATAGTCTGTCTGTCTGCTACTCTTTCACGGCCAATTCACTAAACCGATTTTAATGAAATTTTGCACGGAGTAAGCTTGAAACTGAGGCTACTTTTTTATCTTAAAGGTTAGATAGTAAAAGTTGTGTTGTGTGTAGGATCTTAAATTTTTATTTGAAATGTACATATAGGTAAAAAAAAACTGAACTCGGTGCTTTCGTCATAAAATGAATTCCATGCGGCAGAAATCGCGGGTTCAGTTTATTTATTATATTTAAAAATAAAACTCTGATACATTTTTTTCCTATTTCTAGTAATAAAAAGGTTTAAAAATAACATCTAGGTCAGACAGCGACGTCGCTTTTATAATTTTCGTCTATACAGACGTCTTATTTTTGTCGTTGTATCGCAAAGAATAGGTGTTTTTCTTCAAAAAAAATTACAGCAGTAAATTCTAGTAACTGCAGTAAATATTTCACTTCAAGGCAATATCCTTTCTTTTGTTATGGAGAAGATGTGCTAAATTTATGTGCGTCAAGACTCAAAAGAAGCTTTATGTGCTTAATCTATATCTATTAATTCGTCTCGTGCTAAAAAAATACATCATATAACCCTCATGTATGTATGACAATGTAAGTATTTTTATAGATTATAATTCATAAGCCGAACGTCACTGTCATGAGATATTTTAAAACATAAACCTGCTAATTCAAATGGTAGAATAGAATTTTTGACTCTTTCTACTAAACAGTGCCGTAGTCCTTTGCACAGGTTTAATAATTTGATGATTCGATTTTCCTCAAGTGTATAATGAATTCTCCTTATACTATTTTTAAACAAAGTCTAAAATGTAGGTATATGCTGTTTTTTTCTATAAGAGTAATATTACTAAAGAAACGATTAGAAGACGAATGGTATAATTGCAGTCGCAAAAGACATCAAATTAAATAATGGTGCTTTGCTTAAATATACTTTTATAAATTTTAAATGGTCAATAGTTTTAATCGAATATGAATATGGAGTTTATTAAAAACCTGCAAAAGTGTAACTATTATACACATTTCGTACATGTTTATTTGTATATGATGTACAACAATTAAGAAATTGTTTTATCTGCTGAAAAAAATTGTCGTGTGCAATATATTATAAGATTCATACAATTAGTATGTTCACAAATTAAAAATGAATTCAATTACAAAATTTGACAGAAAAGTCACCGTTTCTTCTCAAGTCAGAATTTTGTAATTTCCGGACTGATAGTTTTTACTTTGATTATCCAAATTTCATTAAGTGCCTGTATACATATCTGCTGTCATACTATTAAAAAGATTAATTGACTTGAATTTTGCAGATTAGTGGAATAACACAATGATGGTTGTTAAAGGTTTTTCCGACCACAAGATCATTCAAATCTACATAATTATAAAAACAGTATTTTTTTCTTAAGTTAGAATACTGATCCTAATAATAACTTGTATATATAATAATATAACCACATGTATTAGTGTTATAAGCATTTTTTTTATATTCGCCGGGAGGGCAAATGACTCTACTCCACCTGACGGTAAGTGGTAGTAGAGTCCAAACGCGACGACGGCCAGTACAGACGGGAAAAACGTTCTGCACTAGCCGCCTTCGCCTTGCCGGCCCGCAAGATGCCTCTTCACGCCTCGTTTGAAGGAACCCGGGTTGTAAGAGGAGGGGAACACGTGAGCTGGTAAGGAATTCCATTTTTTGGAAGTGCGACAAAGAAAGGAGTTGCCAAATTTCTTTGTTCGCGATGGAATCGATGTCACAGTTAGGCGGTGACATCGAGAACCAGCTCGCGTGGACTTAAGAAGGAAGGGGGAAGCAGGAATTAGAGAGAATAATTCCTCAGAACACTCGCCGTGATACAGTCGATAGAAAGCGCTCAGTGCTGCTATCTCACGACGCAATTGTAAAGGTTCAAGGGTGTTTGTGACATTTACGTCGCCAATAATGCGTACGGCACGTCGCTGCAACCGGTCCAAGGCCTCAAGTAGGTACTTAGCGGAGCCATCCCAAAGGTGCGAGCAATATTCCACGCAAGACCGTACCTGTGTTTTGTACAGCAGGCACAGTTGTTGTGGCGTGAAAAAGCGCCGCACCTTGTTCAGAACTCCGAGTTTCCGTGAAGCTGTTTTTATAACAGCCTCGATGTAATCCCTTGGACTTAATGGTAATAAATAATTTATTAGTTAATATATAATGAGGATACGCTATTAAGAATGTAGCTATATTTTTTTTTTCTAAAATATTGTTGTCAATATAAATTTTAGAAGTAGTAAATAGGCACTAAACTATACGTACTGTAAGAAATACTAATTAATCTACCAGATCTAAGATCTCTTGTAATTACACACAATCAAATTATAAATACAGTATTACCAAGAATAGTTTTTTTTCCCAGTGGTAGAACAATAGGATTTTAACCGCAAACTGTGAATTCAAATCTGGACATACATCACTTACGCATTTTCATATATATAATTTGACGATGAAAGCAAATATTGTAAGGTACTAACCCGTATTGGAACTGTGTAGTAAAATATGCTCCAAAATTTATCCTAAAGGAGAAAGCAAGGACATAGACAAACTGAGAGACATTTAAAGTTCAAAAAAGTTTATACTTCCGTATGACGTAGATATTGTGAATATATCTTTAGTAAAGGTACGTTTACATATTTATTAAAAGGTTGATTTTATAAATTACATCCTGTCGTCTCACTTATGTGAACATATTAAATATATGATGAATGAACTTAATGCTTTCCGCTTCTCGCTCGTTTATTCCATGTGAATAATATGACATTTATATATATTATAATTGTCACCGTCCCGTTATCATATCATACATATATATATTTATATTATGTCTCCCATTGAAGAAAACACAGTAAACGTGTTTAAAATGAAACAACTACGGTATAAATTATGTACGCTATTTTGTTCGTGTTGAATTATTAATGTTCTTTTTTATAGAATTCGAAACATACATTTATGTTTTTTTAATGGTTGTTTATATAATATATAGTATAACACTTCTAGAGTTTGACTAGGTTTGTAATAAGTTTTAAAAATAATTGTTCTTTATTAGTTATATATTTTTATATATCATAAACTATCAAATATAAGATATCAAAAATAAGATTTGGAAACATATTCCACCGCGTTTGCCTCAATGTTGTCGCATGCATTTCCTTCACCGCCGAGCAAGAGATGAATTGTGAACAGCTTGCCCGGGTTGGAACCCGCATTTTTTGGTTAAAATTCACGTGTTCTATAACCACTGAACCAGCTCATCTCTCTATTAATAATTTCAAAAATAAAAGGAACATTTCTGCGCTCGCCATATTTTATCTAAGGCTATATTTTGGTTAATTTAGTTGAATGGCATATAATTGTATTTTTTTATTAATATAAAAGCCTTTACGGCCGATGATGTGTTTTAACTAATCCCTAAGGAGTTTTTTTTATTAATTAAAATTAGTAGTACGTAATAGTAATCTAATAATAATTACATTTGTAATGTTTATGGAAGTTAAGGGGATACGCCTAACAAATTCGCGGCTGTCATAGTTTTCAGGTAATTATAAGATAGCATAATTAGTTAATTCACTAAAAATATCACACACAAGTAAGAAAGGAGAGCTTATATAAGATTCAAATTCTATTGAAAGCTAATTGCGAATATGAATAGGCACCGCTTTTACCCGCTTTTCAGTTCATCTCTAAGTATATTACATACTATTCATTCAATGTATAGTATATTCTAATATCATAAGTACAGAGTTGTTTGTTTAAACAACTTTGACCTGGAATTAACATATCATTAGTTGGTGAATAATTTACGTTATCCATTATGGAATCGTGAAAAAATGGCGTCTTGGAAGTCGGCGAATTTGTAATCGGAATTTTGAAAGTAAATTAAAGATTATATTATATTATTTATTAATTCTGCCGTTGGAATAGACTATACTTATAATTAAGCGGTCTACGTCACTACCTGGTTGTTGTGTATTGATAATAACGTGATCAATTTAAATTGATAATAAATAAATAATCAATTATCGTTTCGAACCCGTAACTACTGTGCTAATTATTCATGACATTCAATATTCCATGACATCAGATTTTATAAGGAAATATAGAATACTGGATAATGGAATGGAATTATATTATGTTAAAATTTTAGGTATAGACTTAAAAGATTTACGTGGCAGGTTAGAATAACAAATTTCCATTTAAACACTTTATATAATAGGTAGGCGGACGAGCATATGGGCCACCTAATGTAATTGGTAACCAACGCTCATAAAAATTGGCATTGTAAGAAATGTTAACCACCACTTACATCGCCAATGCGCCACCAACCTTGGGAACTAAGATGTTATGTTCCTTGTGCCTTATTATACTAGCTCACTCACCTTTAAAACCAGAATACAACAATACCAAGTACTGCTGTTTTGCAGTAGAATATCTAATGAGTGGGTGGTACCTACTCAGACAAGCTTGCACAAAGCTACCAATTATAACATAAACTAATATGTAGGTAATAACATTGAAATTAGTCAGAGGCACTGGTAATACGAGGTAACTCAGAAAGAGTGCCCAAGCTCTCCTAAATAATTACTGTGATTACGGAGATAACATTGTAAAACGTTTAATGGTAAATAAATTAATAAAATAAAATCCTCGTTTTGTTTTAATTCGTACGCTGCAATTGAATTGTTGTGTCTTTTTTAAATATATATTAATTGAAAATTTGGTAATAATTTTTATCTATATAATCATGTTTATCCTATATAATAGTTATGAAATAATTTCTACACGTTACATACAAGTAAAATTAAATACATTTAATTTCTTCTTTTGCAGCATTTTTGCCTTGTGGTATTCAAATTCGGTTATAAACACGAATATTCATTTTTCCACTGTCGTACGCACATCGAAGTCAAGATATGAGCAATCAATATATTTAATCGAGAAGATTGTTGATTCATCCCGCAAGCACTACTGGTGGAATGACAAACCTCTACCCCCAAAGGAGAGGAGGCCTCATCCCAGCAGTAGGACATTAAGCAGGTTGTTACTTTACTTTACTTTTTAATTTTTAGGATTATTAATTATAACTACCTATCTAAATAATTGTGAATTTAAAAGTATAATGCCAATATAAGCTGTCAATAGCTAGTGTTCTTCATAGCTAGATGTCAATTGTGTTTTTTAAATAATTTATACACGTAGCGACATCTAGCGTTGATCGTTGAAACAAAATGCCAGTTGGTTCAAAGCTAAGTTAGTTCGAGCGCTTAAACTGTAACATGGCGTTTTAATGTTTAACCTTGTCGCTAGAGCTCGTTGAAAACGAATAATTATTTAATAATATTTAAAATTTACTTGCTTTATGTTTTTAAAGATAGAAAATTGACAAATTCAATTATTATATTCTGCACTTTTAGAATTCTCGTCTTTATGCAACTGATTAAACTATAAATACAATCAAGTGACATACAATCAAGCATCGTAAATGAATTTGTTCAAAATGGTCAACAAATGAATGCTCGTTTTATAGGTTTAATTTTACACCACCATACTTTATGTAATTTAATAACGGCTGTCGGTTCAGCTATTAATTAATAATAATAAATAAATTAAGCAAAAAGTTTAAATATTACATAATATAGTAAAGTGAGGATGTACGTACGTCTTGATATTAAATATATAATAAATACTCAAAGACTAAAAAAATCTTGAATGGATGGTTTGAAGTCGAAGCAATACAAATATATCCAAATATAATCATATATAATCATACTTTTACAATACTATAAGGAAAACAAAGAACGAAACGAGAACATATTGAACGTTGATTATTATTGCAGGATAACTAAATTTAACTCTATTGATATAATAAGTAAGCAATAAAGGAAGTAATATTAATAATAATAATAATGTCATCATACTAAATTGTAGTCTTATATGCAAATTAGACAATATGATAACGATAATGTTCCCCAGACCAATTTCGGCCACGGTGGCCAATCTCAAGAGAGATTAGTCAACATGGTTATGGTTTACTTGGATAAGAAGTGCAGAAAGCTAAAATTTATATATATTTGTGTTATAAATACACAGTAACAGCCTGTTAATGTCCCACTGCTGGGCTAAGGCCTCCTCTCCCTTTTGAGGAGAAGGTTTGGAGCTTATTCCACCACGCTACTCCAATGCGGGTTGGTAGAATACACATATGGCATAATTTTAATGAAATTAGACACATGCAGGTTTCCTCACGATGTTTTCCTTCATCGTCAAGCACGAGACGAATTATAAACACAAATTAAGCACATGAAATGGCCGTTGGAGCAGACGAGTCCTAGAGTGGAGACCGCGAATCGGCAAGCGCAGCGTAGGGCGCCCTCCAGCCAGGTGGACCGACGACCTTAAGAAGGTGGCGGGCACCAACTGGATGCGGAAGGCGGAGGACAGGGAGCTTTGGCGCACCTTGGGAGAGGCCTATGTTCAGCAGTGGACAACGATTGGCTGTTGATTGAAGCACATGAAAATCAGTGGTGCTTGCTCGGGTTTGAACCCACGATCATCGGTTAAGATTCACGCGTTCTAACCACTAGGCCATCTCGGCTTTTGTTATAAATACATATATTACGTAAAATAATATATTCATATTTTCGTTCATACTGCCAACGTCAAACACATAGTCTATCGTTCATTGTCATAGACATAGTATTTCGTCAAATTAAAATGTATGCTTAAAAGAAGAAAAAAACCATTTTAATTTTAAATCATTTTAATTACGATCGAATTTCGACCAATGCGGTATCTCTATTACTTACAAAATCTTTTGTATTAATTTACTATCAATGCAGAGCCAAAACTACTGAATCTAGAAAGCTCTGGAATACGAATTAAACAGATTTATTATAAGCAAGCTAAGAAAAGATTATTGGCAATTTGAAAGGAGGAAGCGGGAGATAAAACTTGAATGAATTCTACCCATACGAAGTCGAGAAGAACAGCTAGTATATTATTTCAATTCACTTTGTAACGCTTGTTTTCTTAATTAATCCATTAACATAACTTTAGTATTCGATTCCGGTTTGATTATATTCAAAATGGTAATTGTAGTCTTATTAAATACATTATAAATAGTTACAAGGAACATTTTGCATAATGTATCAGATATCTAATGTATAGTTTATATTTATTTATTTATTAAGGATCTGCATGTGTCTAATTTCACTGAAATTCTGCCACATGTGAATCACAAATGTAAATCACAGGAGGCCTTCAGCCCAGCAGTGGGACATTCACAGGCTGTTACGGTATTAAGGATCTAAAACAAAAGATACACACTTACAAGTTACATTACGTCATGGAATAACGTTTTAAAATATGTGTGCTCCTTCAATTAAAGGAGACCACAGCAAGCACATAAATAATGACTAATCAGAAATTAAAAAAATATATAAAAAGGAATGTTACATAAATGTACTCAATAAATAACAATCATTTACTGGTTTCATCCACTGATCAAATATTATACCGCTAAACAGCAATACTTAGTATTGATGTGTACCAGTTTAAAGTGTGAGTGAGCTAGTGTAACAGTCACAAGGAACTTAACATCTTAGTTCCCAAGTTTGGTGGCGCAGTGGCGATGTGAGGAATGGTTATTGTATTTTACAGCGCCAGGGCGGTGTTGACTACTAACCATCAGGTGCCTGTCCCTCTACCTCCTTCATAAAAATAATTGTGAAATAACATGGTGAGGAAACCAATATGTGTCGTTTGACGTTCTGCCGTATCCGCATTGGAGCAGCGTGGTGGAATATGCCCTAAACCATCTCCTCAGAAAATAAAAGAGGCCCAGCTGTGGAACGCTTAGAAATTGTTTCATGTTATTTTAGTTTAATATTCACAGTTTGAACATTCAAAGTGTAAGTCAAAATCTTTATTGTTTATAAGGTTAATAAGTATATATTTGGGTATAAGTGGGTATATTTAGTTCCACGAAACTGTTCGAATCCCGTCAAGTAATACCTGCTAAAAAATCTCAGTAACAGAACGAAAATTGGCAGTTTTACACTCCCAAGTCATGAGAATCACGTTAAGCCGTAAATGGAAGATATAATAATATAAGTTTAAGAGTTACTTAAGGAAATATAAGCCGGATTATACATCCATATAACTTTAAATTGATAGTTATACATATTATTATACATACATTTATTATTTGTATATAATACAAAATTATATTTTAAAATGGTCATATTTAAAAAAAAATACACTTGCTTATAAATATTACTAAGTACTTATAATAAAGTTAAAGTGCCAACAAACATATTTGATTTTTTTATTTTTTAGAGATTTATTTTGTTACTTTTATCGTGTCATTTAATTTAAGTTATAATAAATTGGAATCGTCTAATATTTATTTATTATTTTATGCAATTTTTAAAAAAGTCGATTAAAGACAAAAATAGTAATATTACATGAATCGTTTTATAGATAGACGTTCAGGAAAACGGCGTAATGGTGTAAGTAGGTGAAGGTTGTGCACAATTCCAAGCATCCTGAACATTGTATCATATTTAAAGACTTGTTTTTATTTACATTTATAATACAAGTTCTATCACGTGGTTTTATCTAGTTAGTTTTAAAATAAATTAATAGTAAAAATATATTTAAAAACAAGATTTTATATACGAATATATCGCACGATAAAAATGTATGTACCTAGTACTCATTAATTATATATAACAGTACAATTCATCGGTGTGTATATATTTTTTATATATATAATAGGACGGCGGACGAGCATATGGGCCACCTGATGGTAAGTGGTCACCAAACGCCCTTAGACAGTGGCATTGTAAGGAATGTCAACCATCGCTTACATAGCCAATGCGCCACTAACCTTGGGAACTAAGATTTTATGTCCCTTGTGCCTGTAATTACACTGGCTCACTCACCCTTCAAACCGGAACACAACAATATCAAGTACTACTGTTTTGCTGTAGAATATCTGATGAGTGGGTGGTACCTACCCAGACGAGCTTGAACAAAGCCCTACCACCAATATATGTATGTTCGAGTTTTTTTTACTTATTTGATAGCGTTGACGTTAAATGCGATTTGTATAGAATTCAGATTATTGTCACTATATGGCGCAGGTGTCTTCTCAAATTCAGTATTTACTTATTTTTACTAATTTAGGTATGTTAATAATATAAAATGAAGTTATAATTAATTAATAAAAACTGAGATTATTTTGAACGGAAACGTATTTTTTCTTATCTGTATTTTAGTTCCTTCAGATAAGCGCGTTAAAAATACTTGTAGGCTTGTAATACAAGTTTTATAATATAATAATCTAAATATATACATAAAATACTACTAACTCAACGAGCAGTGTACGTTAATTTACATTAAGAACTAAACTTGTAAATATACATTTTAATTTACTGAGAACAGCAAGAATTCAGTAGTTTCTCGTTTACAACAATTTAATTAATATAATTAATATTGCTTGCAATGACAATGAGCAGTGGTGTCCACTTACCATCAAACCACGTCCTGTCTGCCTACAAATTTTGTAAAGAAAGAAAAAAAAATATTCATTAAAAAAGCAAAACAAAAAGGTTTAAAAAAGTAATTGACATATATAAACACACACACATTCACACAGATACCCAGAAAATATTTTATATTTATTCGTATTAATAATCCGTTTGGGATTGGAATGGAAGAATAATCACGTTTTGTATTTTTTTTACATCCTCTAGTTACATCTAATTTTTTAAACAAAATTAGGGAATCCGATATAAATTAATAACCCTCAGCGATTTACACGAGTCCGGCTCCACTGTGTCGCTGAAAAGAAATTAATGTGTCAATAAAATGCTGACACAATGGACATATGTCATTATGGTACGGATTATTGCGACCATAAAATATTAGAAATATTTATTGTTACTAATTTCTCAATTTGTTTCATCAAACAAACAAACAAACTCAGTTTTCGCATTTGTAATATCAATTAGGATTGACATTTTAAAAAATGAGTGTATGGCTTCGACAAGACAGACAAGACTTCGCTCTCTAAATTTGCAATTTTAGCATATTTGCCACTATGTTTTTGTAGCCTATTAAGTATTTTTTTTTTCATCGAATAGGCAACGCCGAGCGGCTCTTAAATCCAGCTGATAATATGACGTGCCAAATATTTTCAGACTAATACACATACAAAAAAAATTAAATCTGTCTCAGATGTTAATTATAGATATTCATAGATATTCATGAGGACATTTTATTATCGAGTATTTTTTACAGAAAGAAGAAAGTCGGACAAGCAGATCTTACCCGACTTTCTTGAAGATTACCTACGCCGTAACATTTGAATTTTAGAAAATATAGTTTATTTCTTGCAATTTTGCTGCCTTATCCAAACACGATTTAAGATTTAATTTATCCCATAAATTTTGATTTCTAAAGCTACAAGACCTTGCTGTTTGTTAATAATAATTGAGGTCAACGCGACGAACACCTATTTATAGATTTCAAAAACGGATTTCTGGTTTGAATGCTGTAACAATATCGATAAGCGTTTGAATTGAAACTAATGGAGGCCCTCTGCAGGCTGCGGCTGAACTCTTTCCGGTCGTGTCGGATTGCCGTCCCATCGGATTATAAGAGCTAGGGAATAGAGAGTGCACCTGTGTTTGCGGACACACTTGTGCACTATAATATCTCCTGCATAGTCGGCTAATCTCTCTTGAGATTGGCCGCCCTGGCCGAAATCGGTCTGGAGGACATTATTACATATTACCTTTGATAAATGTAAATAAAATGGTATGCTTCATTCATAAGATATTTTTAATTTATTTATATATTTTTTTTTATTTATGCAAAGTTAAACATTGTTATCTATTCATTTTTTATATATTTTACGTATGTACATATGTATCTTACTGAACTCAAGTGGTGGAAATGATTTTGATAATTTTTTTTGAGTGTGACGCTGCGATCGCTTTCCAAGATTTTTAACAAAGTAAGATAATAAATAAAATTAGTACTTCACTATTACGAAATTCAACCTCCTATACTTCAGTATCTAAGGTTCAACCACAAACAAATACTAATATTCACTTACATGAGAACATATTAAAATTATTAGTTGTATTTCATATGACCACATTGATAAAAATAGGTTTTAATATTTAATTTTTTTATAGCACTTATTTAAATTTACCTAAAAATATGCAAGTAAAGATAAGGCAACATAGAATATAAATATTAGGCGCAAAAATTAATATTATATATCATAATGCGAACTGCATTATGATATATAATATTGATGAATAGGTATTAAAAAATAATTGCTTAATTATTATCAAGATACTCGTAATTTTGGGGAAAAATGTGTCTAGAAATCACCACGTGATTTACGTAACAGCTAAGAGTCTGCAATATACGCAGTAAATCTTTATAACTAACCAGGAAAATAAAAATAAAATTTGTTGCAGAATACATCTTGTCAGGTATCTGTTTCCTGTCAGACGTTAAAACAGTCATCAATCGAATACCATATACACTCTTCTAATCTTAGGCCATTTGCTTAATATCTATAGAATTACGTAGTTTTTTTAGATTTACTCCTTACGACTGTGATCTAAATGAACTTTATTTACCAAAAGCGTGACCTTAGATCTGAACGTAGTATAAAAGTGTCATAAGGTTTATGTGATTCTGTTTTCTTGCCAAGACCAAGACCTCGGAATCCGCAGCAGCTACCAACGAGGCAGTAAACAAGCAATTATTACATGCTGTTATGTTAAGGATGATATAAAGACTTGGCGACATATACTAGTCAGCACATATGAAGTCATTTATATTTTATATAATAAGTAATCCCAAGTTTGAAATTCTGGCTTCATTTTATTAGAATCTTACAAAACCTTGCCACAAATACTACATATTAAAAAGTATTTAAACTAACATTATGCCATTTCTAAAACAACTTGTACTCTTGTTGTGCATGCTTAAGATATTTTAATTAAATATGTATGTCCGTTTTATTGCTTGCAGAATATAAACCATATGGCTTATGACGTTATTAAAAATATTTTTAATGACAGGGTATTTGTTTTATATTTGTACAATGCCACATTTAGTTAAATTTGTAATGTATGATTTGTTTTTAGTTTACTTTAATTTTAATTTACTGTTATAATATTTTTTATTAATTTAAATATATACGTATTATATTTTCTAACTAAACTTTATTAAGCCGAAAAAATAATATCATTTTTTATTTCATAATAATGGAACATTTTCATATTGAGCAAAATTTTGAAATAAAAATTGGTACTTATCAAACATTAGAATTATAATGTAAATTTATTTCCGTATTTATCTCAAATCATGCAAAACAGGATGAGATAAGCATGTCGTGGGAGTAATCAATGTTAGTCCGATGTCGAAATATTTGCAACGATGGAAAAGGGCGCTACGAAGCGAATTAATCTATCCTCTCTTGGCACAGATTAAACACATTAAAATATAAATGAAATGGAATTTAGATCCATAAATAGTGTAGACACGACAATTCCAAAAATATATAGGTTTTATGTTTGTTTAAATTTGTATTTTGAAAAATGCTTATGTATGTATTTATTCTATTTTTATTTACTTATTCTATTTATCGACTTGGTGGATAGAACGTTGTACAAGCTCGTCTAAGTAGGTGCCTTCTCATCACTTATTCTATTGCTAAACAGTATTACTTAGTATTATCGTATTCCAGTTGAAAGTGTGACTGAACCAGTGTAATCACAAGTATATTTTTCCATATTTATTTTCTGTTTTATTACAATATGTGTTGGGTTACGTATTGCACGTAGTAGCACCACTAGTGAATTCTGAAATCAATCGTTTCTATGTTATACTTCATAAGAGGAAGAGAAATATGTCCCAGATTTTATGCGAATATTTTTTTAATATAAAATATATATATTCAATGTAAAAAATTATATCACAACCTCAACCTTCACATTTAATGGTTTTCGTCGATAATTTATTAAATAAACTTTTGATATATTTCAATTAATCTAATAAGAAATGTTTTATTTTTCAAAGAATAATATATATATATATATATATAAGAATCTATGTGTAAAGTGTATTATATTAGATATAATAGCGTTTACTTCAAAAGCGCCTGGAGCAAGATTTTTGTCTTCGACTGCGTATTAAGATATTATATTTAAAAAAGCGCAATATATTGAAATTACTCTCAACTCACAAAAAAGGATGTTCTTATATTATATTGTTGACTGATTCGTTGGTCTAGTGGCTTGATGTAAGGCCGGAAGTTCTGGGTCAATTCCCATGTCGGGCCAATAAAATGTTATTGTGTTTTTCTGTCAGAAAATTCTCAGTAGCATCCCGGAGTCTGGAAGTGTGTACACTCCCGTGCCTCGAAAAGCACGTAAAGCCGTTGGTCCTGCGCCTGAACTCTTTCCAGTTGTGTCGGATTGCCATCCCATCGGATTATCAGTGTGAAGGAACAGAGTGCATCTGTGTTTGCACACACTTGTGCTCTTTAATATCTCCTGCGTAGTTGGCTACTCTGCCTTGAGATTGGCCGCCGTGGTCGAATCGGTCTGGAGGACATTATTATTGTATTGTATTGTAATAAAAAATATAATAGATAGTTATAATTTAACGTTTGATGCCTAGTGAGAATAACAAAAATCAAATCAATTATCATTTTCCCGCCATAAGGAGTATCTCTCAATGATAAAAGGTAGAGTATTTATAATGTTTAATATTAAATATTGCAACACTCGTCAGTAACATTTAATATTAATTCATGTAACATATTATTATTTATTATAATCTGATTGAGGCAAATGATATTAACATACTATTTATTGTATATAGCTGATGTCCCGATTTTTTTTTTAATTTTTTGCTTGAAATAATCAAAATATCTATCTCTTTATAATATTAGTATGATATTTATAATATACCCTTTCATTCAGTTTTGATAAAATTGCAACCTTTGAAATACCATATTTAAAAATAATATTTGTAAGTCTTCTACATAGCAAAATAAAAATTGTAAAATAAAAAAAGTATAACATCGATATTAAATAATACTTTATATAACTTTAGTTTAATTTTATAGCCTTTTATTTGGATAAATATCATTTACAATTTGTAATTCGATATAGTAGATTAAGAATTATTACGGGATTCTTTAAGGTTAACACACAGTATTGATCGTTTTAAGATTATAAAAAATCGGCTTAGAAAATCCGTATTTTACAATATCCATTAAATCCAGGTGGCTAGCTAGTTCTATTTGATATTAATAGACATAAATATAAATAATAATATTTACCTCTTGTATAAACCACTTCTCTCTATCTTCTATATATACATGTCCATCACAAGGGGTCCCGTTGAAGAGCACGTGTTTATCAGTGTCATTTATATTGACAGTACCTCTGAACTGATTTATATACGATACATTTAAGCCGTTTGTTTGAATGATATCATATTCATCTATACAAAGTTTACCTAAATGATTTAAAAGAAAAACTTGTCCCAAAGGACAACACTTCCTAAAGCAGTTTTTAAATTCACACACGCACCCAAATGTTTTTATTTCACCACTAACGTTCTTTGTATAAATATAATTTGGAGGGAAATGAACACCATCTTTTATTAAGCCACCTTCAAAATGTTCAGCGTTTGTCAGATCAAGACTATTTCCATCACTGCACGGCTGTCCATTAACAAATAAAAAATAAAACAGCTCTATAAATATAATAACACGCATTTTTGTATTTTAAAAATGGAGCGAGTTTCTGTTATAAGATTTCGCCGATGATTTTTATATACGCGTGGCGTGCGCGTTTTTTGCTTCGAATAAGAGGTAAGACTGCGCTCAGAGGCGGCTTTTAGCTGTATTTATACCTAACTACATATTGTGAGCTCATTATATCCCGAGGCTTGATTGTTCAAAGCTTCTTTCATGAATAAATCAATGTTTTATTCATTTAAATAGTGTTGGATTATTTTGTCATAAACATTTAATAGGCTGTAACTAAATTAATAATATTTGTTTATTTATCAAGCTAAAAGCGCCTTAAAGCGGAACTTCGTATTAAAATTCAATACCATATTTATGGAATGTATAATATAATATAATTTATTTCATAAATATGGTAAATTAATAAGTTTATTTAAGAGAGATTAAATTGATGAGTGTATTTTAGAATACTTACTTTATTTACACGAATATTGTTGTTAGTTAGATATCAAACCATTGCGGTATTTCTCTGTAACTATAGCTTTTTAAATCGTTAAAGTTATTAATAGTTTATTTGAGCAAATATAATTATTCAAACTGTCATACAGACGGGTAATATTAAATGCTATGCAGTATGTGGTAAAATCCATGTATTATGTACAGGGAAGTTAGCGAATTCTAACTGACGATCGATTTTTTTCTTGATTCGGTGGTAAAAGAAAACATCGTGAGGAAACCAGTATAATGTCGCATGGATCTTCCCCAGCAGTGGGACATTTAAGGTTTATTTTACCCAAAATAGATATTACTTTACCTTATCCATTATCCAAGTATGCACAGAGAACAAGACAAGCAATTTGGAATCGTCATTTTACAGGATTATATTAAACAAGTCTCCGCTCCATTACCACGTGTAATGGAGGGTGTGCTAGGTAGGTAGGTGCTAATAACGTGTATGCAATTTCATGATGAGTAATTAAGACGTCAAAGCGTAACAAACATACAGACTTACTTTTGCCTGAATAATATTAGTAACGATGTAAACTCCACTACTATTAAGCATTAATAAGTCAAAATAACATGTAAAAATAATATTAATTAACGTTAAACTCAATTGTAAGTTACAAATTAACTATACTTTGTAGGGATTTAATTTAAGATTTAACAGAGTCCAAGGTTGATGACCTTTTGCATTTAGGTAAACGACTGAGTTATTTGTCATTCGTGATCAATATTAATTATAGTAGAATTAAAATTAGTTATAATAATAAAGTCGATTAACTAAAAATCGACCGACCAAAAAAAGTTCTTTGTTCGTACTTACATATGGTAAGTAGAGAAAGAAGACCAAAATATAACTTGCCCTTATTGTACATAATACAGGAAATCTTAAATAAGCCGAGACCGCAAATCAAGTTAAAGTATGTTTTCTTTGTTATTTCTAACTTAAGTTGTAAGTTAAACATGCGGGGCACATTTTTAACTCGAGCCTTTTCTTGGCCTTAGCTGCCACTGATAAGAAGTACTTTACGTAAAATATATTAGTGTGAAAGCTGATACTTAGGGTTTCTATGTAGGTTTGCGTGAATCACTAAAAAACCAAAAAGGCTACATGTATTTGAATATTAACTACTGTCTTTTCATAGAAAACATAAAATTGAGCAAGTAATTGATTAATTTTATTTTTGTAGTTTCATCCGAATAAAATTACACCGACCATATTTGTTGTATTCTGGTATGTTGCACTTAAAAAAGATGCTGTTTGACGGTTGAATATGTGGAGCGTTGACTTGATTACCTCGTTGGTCTAGTGGCTAGATATAAGGCAGTGAACCCCAAAGTCCTTCAAGGGTTCAAATCCCAATAATAATAATTAAAATAATAATTAAAATCAGGCAACGTGATGTGCGTGCGGAGCTGCAATCACTTGATGTACGGAAAGCTAGCGGTCCCGATGGAATACCAGCCATAGTGCTGAAGAAGTGCGCAGCGGAGCTGTCTCCTGTGTTAACGCGCCTGTTCCAACTTTCTCTCTCTTCGGGAAGTGTGCCGGAGGCTTGGAGAAGAGCTAATGTGCAAGCGGTTCCCAAAAAAGGGGATCGGTCTGACCCGGCAAATTATCGGCCAATAGCTATCACCTCAGTACTTTGTAAGGTGATGGAACGGATTTTAAACAACCAACTGATCCATTACCTAGAAGATCACTTTTTAATTAATGATCGTCAATACGGGTTTCGACCAAAACGGTCCACAGGTGATCTTCTAGCG
The DNA here is from genome assembly GCF_905147045.1 of Nymphalis io. NCBI lineage: Eukaryota > Metazoa > Arthropoda > Insecta > Lepidoptera > Nymphalidae > Nymphalis > Nymphalis io. The sequence goes on along the minus strand of NC_065902.1, from coordinate 3,003,913 downwards.
TACGTAACGTACCTCTGGGGAGAAGCTATCGACAAGTATGGAGAATCGTTGGTTGTCAGCCTCGATATCTCCAAGGCTTTCGACAGGGTCTGACACAGAAGTCTTCTCTCCAAGCTGCCGGCATATGGTCTGCCTGCTCAGCTATGCACCTGGATTGCCAGCTTCCTACACAAGCGTAGCCTTCGTGTTTTAGTTGATGGTTGCGCTTCACAATTCTATGTAGTGAATGCTGGGGTCCCCCAGGGATCTGTGCTATCTCCCACACTCTTTCTTTTGCATATCAATGATATGCTCTCTCTTGGGAACATACATTGCTATGCAGACGATAGTACAGTGCATGGTGGATACCACGGACGCGCAGTGGCTGGGCGGGCGGAAATTGAGGAGAGGCGGAAGGATCTTGTCATTGAACTCGATAGGACGTTAGAGCTCATCGCCAAATGGGGCTCTGATAATCTTGTTGAGTTTAATGCCAAGAAAACACAGGTATGCGCTCTCACGGCGAAAAAGTCAACATTTTCCCCTCTTCCCTCCCTTTGTGGTACTCCGCTGGTGATACAAAGCAAAATTGCCATGCTGGGGATTGACGTTCGCTGCGACCTTAGTCCAAGCGATTACATCGAGTCTGTTATAAAAACAGCTTCACGGAAACTCGGAGTTCTGAACAAGGTGCGGCGCTTTTTCACGCCACAACAACTGTTGGGATGGCTCCGCTAAGTACCTACTTGAGGCCTTGGACCGGTTGCAGCGACGTGCCGTACGCATTATTGGCGACGTAAAGGTCACAAACACCCTTGAACCTTTACAATTGCGTCGTGAGATAGCAGCACTGAGCGCTTTCTATCGACTGTATCACGGCGAGTGCTCTGAGGAATTATTCTCTCTAATTCCTCCTTCCCCCTTCCTTCTTAAGTCCACGCGAGCTGGTTCTCGATGTCACCGCCTAACTGTGACATCAATTCCATCGCGAACAAAGAAATTTGGCAACTCCTTTCTTTGTCGCACTTCCGAAAATTTGAATTCCTTACCAGCTCACGTGTTCCCCTCCGCTTACAACCCGGGTTCCTTCAAACGAGACGTGAAGAGGCATCTTGCGGGCCGGCAAGGCGAAGGCGGCTAGTGCAGAACGTTTTTCCCGTCTGTACTGGCCGTCGTCGCGTTTGGACTCTACTACCACTTACCATCAGGTGGAGTAGAGTCATTTGCCCTCCCGGCGAATATAAAAAAAAAAAAAAAAAATTATTGGATTTTCTGTTGAAAATTCTCGGTAGCAGCCCGGAGTCTGGAAGTTGGAAGTGTGTAATCTCCCGTGCCTCAGAAAGCACGTCAAGCCGTTGGTCCTGCGCCTGAACTCTTTCCTTTCTTTCGGATTATGAGAGTTAGGGAATAGGGAGTGCACCTGTGTTTGCGCACACACTTGTGCACCATAATATGTCCTGCGCAGTTAGCTTATCTCTCTTGAGATTGGCTACCGTGGCCGAAATCCGGAGGTCATTATTATATGTGGAGAAATAGTGGGACCTCCTCAGACGGGCTTGCACAAGGCACCACCAATAAAACTATCACTATAAGTAATAGCCTTATTACCTACATTATGATTATTACTTTAAAACGTAATAAAGTTAAATATATAAATATACAGTAATAACCAAGATGACCTAGTGATGAGAACGTGTGAATCTTAAATGTTAAATATACATCAAGGTTTATAAATTTCTATATACGACTGGAATTCTATTTGTCAACTGTTATAACATTACTGTTACTACGAATGTAGTTGAATATTTGTATCCAAGTTTGGTTTAACAAGTTGTATTAGGACATTGCAATCTGCTTGTTATTTATATTTAGCATGAGGGATAATATGGTTATAAATATAACTATATATATTTTATATATGGTATACAAAGATTACGAAATGAAAAATTATAATGTAACGATGTTATTTTTATTACTATAATATTTTTCTTACTCTGAGTTACGAGTTTAGACTCGTTAAAGTAGTAATGCTCCTATGTTTTTTTATGACATCGCGCCTTTGAGTTTTAAGAAACGTTATTTTATAGAAACGCGGTCTGGGATCAATTCTACTAACAATTTCAATCAATACAAATTCAATTCTAATAACGGTTTTCATAGTCTACTCAGCAACGGTCCTGTTGCGGTTCGATCAAAGTTGGATCGAAAAAGAATCGGGAACGTATCGTTACCGTTATAAATTGGTAGAATTGTTGCTTATCTTTTGTTTTTATTTCGCGTCAAAGCAGTTTTTTTCTCTTCCATTGATCTCTGTCTCTAATTATAGTTTCAGTTACTCATTCTTGCAGAATTATGTCACTCCCAACTCAGTTCGTTGACCTTTTTTGTACTCTTCTTCTCCATATAGCCTTTTACATTCATACCTTAAAATTCTCCCAGCAATAATAATCACTTCATACTTAATGTAGTGTTGTGCGTGCGAGTGAGAAAATATATATATATTGGCTTTGTATATAAAAAGAATCAAATTTACTATCACTGAATTACAATTTTCATACGTCAAAGTGGGTGGATCACAGTTATAAATGCCTCACCACATAAAAATATGCATTTCACTTTGAAATAATAATTGAATAAAGATTTATGTACGTTATTTAATAGCGACCTCGTCATCGATTTTTATGAATATATCATAGAGAGTGGTCTGCAAAAGCATTCTATACAAGAGTTAGTCACTCAGCAATTGCACGGGTATTATCCAAGATTTCGTTCAATTCATATTTGTAAATAAACAAATCTTAAAATTATAATTACGCCTAGCGATCGTTAAAACCTTGTAATATGTCGCAAACTCTCACTATAAGCATTTTTTTTTTGTATAGAATAGGAAGGCGGACGACCATATGGGCCACCTGATAAGTGGTCACCAAACGCCCGTAGACAATGGCATTGTAAGAAATGTCAACCATCGCTTACATAGCCAATGCGCCACCAACCTTGGGAACTAAGATGTTATATACCTTGTGCCTGTAATTACACTGGCTCACTCACCCTTCAAACCGGAACACAACAAGTACTGCTGTTTTGCAAAATTTTAGATAGGGTTGACGGCCATTCGCAATACATTTGCTATAATATGTATATATACATATAATATAAGAATCTATGTGTAAAGTGTATTAGATATAATAGCGTTTCTGTCTTTGTATTTCTTTCTTCGACTGCGTATTAAGATATTATATTTAAAAAAGGCGCAATAAATTGAAATTACTCTCAACTCACAAAAAAGGATGTTCTTGTATTGTATTGTTGACGGATTCGTTGGTCTAGTGGCTTGATGTAAGGCCGGAGGTTCTGAGTCAATTCCCAGGTCGGGCCGATAAATTTTATTGTGTTTTTCTGTCAGAAAATTCTCAGTAGCATCCCGGAGTCTGGAAGTGTGTACACTCCCGTGCCTCGAAAAGCATGTAAAGCCGTTGGTCCTGCACCTGAACTCTTTCCAGTTGTGTCGGATTGCCGTCCCATCGGATTATGAGAGTGAGGGAACAGAGTGCACCTGTGTTTGCACACACTTGTGCTCTTTAATATCTCCTGCGTAGTTGGGTAATCTGCCTTGAGATTGGCCGCCGTGGTCGAATCGGTCTGGAGGACATTATTATTATATTGTATTGTAATAAAAAATATAATAGATAGTTACAATTTAACGTTTGATGCCTAGTGAGAATAACAAAAATCAAATCAATTATCAATTTCCCGCCATTAGTTGATACCCTACTTTTTATCATTGAGAGATGAGTATCTCTAGGTATAGTAGGGTATTTATAATGTTTAATATTAAATATTGCGACACTCGTCAGTAATATTTCATATTAATTCATATAACATATTATTATTTATTATAATCTGATTGAGGCAAATGATATTAACATACTATTTATTGTATATAGCTGATGTCCCGATTTTTTTTTTTTTAATTTTTTGCTTGATATAATCAAAACATCTATCTCTTTATAATATTAGAATGATATTTATAATATACCCTTTCATTCAGTTTTGATAAAATTGCAACCTTTGAAATACCATATTTAAAAATAATATTTGTAAGTCTTCTACATAGCAAAATAAAAATTGTAAAATAAAAAAAGTTTAACATCGATATTAAATAATACTTTATATAACTTTAGTTTAATTTTATAGCCTTTTATTTGAATAAATATCATTTACAATTTGTAATTCGATATAGTAGATTAAGAATTATTACGGGATTCTTTAAGGTTAATACACAGTATTGATCGTTTTGAGATTATAAAAAATCGGCTTAGAAAATCCGTATTTTACAATACCCATTAAATCCAGATGGCTAGCTAGATCTATTTGATATTAATAGACATAAATATAAATAATAATATTTACCTCTTGTATAAACCACTTAGCTCTATCTTCTTTATATACCTGTCCATCACAAGGGGTCCCGTTGAACAGCATGTGTTTATCAGTGTCATTTATATTGACAGTACCTCTGAACTGATTTATATACGATACATTTAAGCCGTTTGTTTGAATGATATCATATTCATCTATACAAAGTGTACCTAAATGATTTAAAAGAAAAACTTGTCCCAAAGGACAACACTTCCTAAAGCAGTTTTTAAATTCACACACGCACCCAAATGTTTTTATTTCACCACTAACGTTCTTTGTATAAATATAATTTGGAGGGAAATGAACACCATCTTTTATTAAGCCACCTTCAAAATGTTCAGCGTTTGTCAGATCAAGACTATTTCCATCACTGCACGGCTGTCCATTAACAAATAAAAAATAAAACAGCTCTATAAATATAATAACACGCATTTTTGTATTTTAAAAATGGAGCGAGTTTCTGTTATAAGATTTCGCCGATGATTTTTATATACGCGTGGCGTGCGCGTTTTTTGCTTCGAATAAGAGGTAAGACTGCGCTCAGAGGCGGCTTTTAGCTGTATTTATACCTAACTACATATTGTGAGCTCATTATATCCCGAGGCTTGATTGTTCAAAGCTTCTTTCATGAATAAATTAATGTTTTAATCATTTAAATAGTGTTGGATTATTTTGTCATAAACATTTAATAGGCTGTAACTAAATTAATAATATTTGTTTATTTATCAAGCTAAAAGCGCTTTAAAGCGGAACTTCGTATTAAAATTCAATACCATATTTATGGAATGTATAATATAATATAATTTATTTCATAAATATGGTAAATTAATAAGTTTATTTAAGAGAGATTAAATTGATGAGTGTATTTTAGAATACTTACTTTATTTTCACGAATATTGTTGTTAGTTAGATATCAAACCATTGCGGTATTTCTCTGTAACTATAGCTTTTTAAATCGTTAAAGTTATTAATAGTTTGTTTGAGCAAATATAATTATTCAAACTGTCATACAGACGGGTAATATTAAATGCTATGCAGTATGTGGTAAAATCCATGTATTATGTACAGGGAAGTTAGCGAATTCTAACTGACGATCGATTTTTTTCTTGATTCGGTGGTAAAAGAAAACATCGTGAGGAAACCAGTATATGTCGCATGGATCTTCCCCAGCAGTGGGACATTTAAGGTTTATTTTACCCAAAATCAAGATATTACTTTACCTTATCCATTATCCAAGTATGCACAGAGAACAAGACAAGCAATTTGGAATCGTCATTTTACAGGATTATATTAAACAAGTCTCCGCTCCATTACCACGTGTAATGGAGGGTGTGCTAGGTAGGTAGGTGCTAATAACGTGTATGCAATTTCATGATGAGTAATTAAGACGTCAAAGCGTAACAAACATACAGACTTACTTTTGCCTGAATAATATTAGTAACGATGTAAACTCCACTACTATTAAGCATTAATAAGTCAAAATAACGTGTAAAAATAATATTAATTAACGTTAAACTCAATTGTAAGTTACAAATTAACTATACTTTGTAGGGATTTAATTTAAGATTTAACAGAGTCCAAAGTTGATGACCTTTTGCATTTAGGTAAACGACTGAGTTATTTGTCATTCGTGATCAATATTAATTATAGTAGAATTAAAATTAGTTATAATAATAAAGTCGATTAACTAAAAACCGACCGACCAAAAAAAGTTCTTTGTTCGACTCGTATGTAAGTAGAGAAAGAAGACCAAAATATAACTTGCCCTTATTGTACATAATACAGGAAATCTTAAATAAGCCGAGACCGCAAATCAAGTTAAAGTATGTTTTCTTTGTTATTTCTAACTTAAGTTGTAAGTTAAACATGCGGGGCACATTTTTAACTCGAGCCTTTTCTTGGCCTTAGCTGCCACTGATAAGAAGTACTTTACGTAAAATATATTAGTGTGAAAGCTGATACTTAGGGTTTCTATGTAGGTTTGCGTGAATCACTAAAAAACCAAAAAGGCTACATGTATTTGAATATTAACTACTGTCTTTTCATAGAAAACATAAAATTGAGCAAGTAATTGATTAATTTTATTTTTGTAGTTTCATCCGAATAAAATTACACCGACCATATTTGTTGTATTCTGGTATGTTGCACTTAAAAAAGATGCTGTTTGACGGTTGAATATGTGGAGCATTGACTTGATTACCTCGTTGGTCTAGTGGCTAGATATAAGGCCGTGAACCCCAAAGTCCTTCGAGGGTTCAAATCCCAATACTAAGTTATTGGATTTTTCTGTTGAAAATTCTCGGTAGCAGCCCGGAGTCTGGAAGTTAGAAGTTTGTAATCACCCGTGCCTCAGAAAGCACGTCAAGCCGTTGGTCCTGCGCCTGAACTCTTTCCTTTCTTTCGGATTATGAGAGTTAGGGAATAGGGAGTGCACCTGCGTTTGCGCACACACTTGTGCACCATAATATGTCCTGCGCAGTTAGCTTATCTCTCTTGAGATTGGCTACCGTGGCTGAAATCGGTCCGGAGGTCATTATTATATGTGGAGAAATAGTGGGACCTGCTCAGACGGGCTTGCACAAGGCACCACCAATAAAACTATCACTATAAGTAATAGCCTTATTACCTACATTATGATTATTACTTTAAAACGTAATAAAGTTAAATATATAAATATACAGTAATAACCAAGATGGCCTAGTGGTGAGAACGTGTGAATCTTAACCGATGTTAAATATACATCAAGGTTTATAAATTTCTATATACGACTGGAATTCTATTTGTCAACTGTTACAACATTACTGTTACTACGAATGTAGTTGAATATTTATATCCAAGTTTGGTTTAACAAGTTGTATTAGGACATTGCAATCTGCTCGTTATTTATATTTAGCATGAGGGATAATATGGTTATAAAAATAACTATATATATTTTATATATGGTATACAAAGATTACGAAATGAAAAATTATAATGTAACGATGTTATTTTTATTACTATAAAATTTTTCTTACTCTGAGTTACGAGTTTAGACTCGTTAAAGTAGTAATGCTCCTATATTTTTTTATGACATCGCGCCTTTGAGTTTTAAGAAACGTTATTTTATAGGAACGCGGTCTGTGATCAATTCTACTAACAATTTCAATCAATACAAATTCAATTCTAATAACGGTTTTCATAGTCTACTCAGCAACGATCCTCTTGCGGTTCGATCAAAGTTGGATCGAAAAAGAATCGGGAACGTATCGTTACCGTTATAAATTAGTAGAATTGTTGCTTATCTTTTGTTTTTATTTCGCGTCAATGCAGGTTTAACCACTTCATACTTGATGTACAGTGTTGTGTTTGTGCAATAATAACCACTTCATACTGAATGTACAGTGTTGTGTGTACGAGTGAGAATATATATATATTGGCTTTGTATATAAAAAGAATCAAATTTACTATCACTGAATTACAATTTTCATACGTCAAAGTGGGCGGATCACAGTTATAAATGCCTCACCACATAAAAATATGCATTTCACTTTGAAATAATAATTGAATAAAGATTTATGTACGTTATTTAATAGCGACCTCGTCATCGATTTTTATGAATATATCATAGAGAGTGGTCTGTAAAAGCATTCTATACAAGAGTTAGTCATTCAGCAATTGCACGGGTATTATCCAAGATTTCGTTCAATTCATATTTGTAAATAAACAAATCTTAAAATTATAATTACGCCTAGCGATCGTTAAAACCTTGTAATATGTCGCAAACTCTCACTATAAGCATTTTTTTTTATAGAATAGGAAGGCGGACGACCATATGGGCCACCTGATAAGTGGTCACCAAACGCCCGTAGACAATGGCATTGTAAGAAATGTCAACCATCGCTTACATAGCCAATGCGCCACCAACCTTGGGAACTAAGATGTTATGTCCCTTGTGCCTGTAATTATACTGGCTCACTCATCCTTCAAACCAGAACACAACAATATCAAGTATTATATTGCTGTTTTGCGGTAGAATATCTGATGAGTGGGTGGTACCTACCCAGACGAGCTTGCACAAAGCCCTACCACCAGTAAAATCATTCTTCACTAGCTACCCACCTATCAATCTTACACGTATTATCCGAGATATTTTGTAAATAAACAAATATTACGAATAAATTACTATCTCTAAAATATAGTTCTAGACTCGCATCTGAAACAACTAATTAAAATTATATAGTGTATGCTACAAATTTGCTGTATATGTTTATTTATTAAATTTAACCAATAAAGAGGTAAGTTTATTTGTTTTACGCAAAAATTACAAATACGATTGTCATAAAACGTTGACATTATAATAGGATGTAGTTTCCCGATGAATGCTATATTGGCAATATTGTATTTGTCTATATTTTTATGCTATAAGGTATGATAAGAGGTTTCTTTCGTCCATAGATATTGGCGATGTAAGTAATATTAAACATTCTTTGTTATATATGTTAAGACAAAAAGGGTACCGCTGGTTTTTAGTGGGTATTCTGATGTTCGAGGCGCACTCGGCGCCTTGGACACCGGCGAGCCCCACATACCCCCCACTGTTCCCGTAGGGGAAACGCGTAATGCGTTTTTCGATTAAAAAAAGTAAATGTTACAAAGTTCGAGTAAATCGGGCGCATAGTTTATTTATATATATATATGAATATAATTATAGATTAGTAGTAAGACCATAATTTGGGAAGTTGGTATTATAAGTCTTACTTACTTACAAATGTTGCTTTGCAAATATCTACTTGCAGGTTTTATACTAACATAACGGTGTTTTAAAAAGCAGGTAATAATTTATTAATAATGATCATAGGTACGTTGACTCGATCACGTATATGATAATGAATGCCGCTTTAACTATTGTGAATATAGTGATTCGACCTTCGGGTCTTTCGGTCTTCGGAGTTCTCAGAATTTGCAGCGATATTTTTTTTATAACTTTAAAATAAAGATTAATTGATTCAGTGAACATAATACTTATCTTAACTAAATTTGGACAGATATGAAAAAATTATGAAACGTGTCCGTGGTGTACATCCATCTTCAATAATATATTAATTAGTTTGACGAGCCGGTTGGCGTGGTTGGTAGATACTTGTCTTTTCACGCCGTAGGTTGTGGGTTCGATTCCCACCCAGGACAGACATTTGTGTGCATGAACATGTCTGTTTGTCCTGAGTCTGGGTGTAGTTTTCTATATAATTATGTATTTACAAAATAAAGGTAGTATATGTAGTATATCAGTTGTCTGGTTCCCATAACACAAGCTTTGTACAAGCTTAATTTGGGATCAGATGGCCGTGTGTGAAAAATGTCCCAGGATATTATTATTATATTATTATTAATTAGTATTTTATAGTATAAATATGTATTATCTGTGTATTTATTATCTGTCATCTCGGGTGACACACATCGCGGAGCGCGAAAAAATACAACGGGGATATTGGAATTGGCGCGAAGTGAAGACGGTGTGTGTGCATAGCGTATGTAAAATATAATATATCTTATTTAGTTTGTAATACCGTCCTTACATCGTGAATTAAAGTGAGAACATTACAGTGTCAATCCCCAAATCCGCAGTTGAACAACGCGGTATACCTCAAATTTTTGAAAATGAAATCCTTGTTATGTATACTGAAGATATTGGCAGTTTAGAATGATATAAAAAATGACGTCACTCGAAATTATGGAAGACAAACAACGTCTGTAAATTTGGTTATTATAAATTTACCTAAAAAAAAAAACTAATATATATTTTTTGTAAATTATTTCTTGACATTATATAATTTTATATTCACGTTTTAGCCGAGTTCATAGTTTTTTTTATTTTGCACGACGTTTCTCGATAGTAAGCTCGTGATGACGTCAGGTGCAAACCTCAACATAATATTATATAAATTGGATACATAGCGAAAGCTTAATGTGCAAAAGTAAATATTGTTTTAGACAAGTTATCCTTAAAAATACATTAATTTTATAATATTACTCACATTGTAATGATAATCTGTAGCATACATTTATTTTTCGAGACACCGTTGCACTTCGCACGTATAATTCGACAATATCTTTCAAGGTGAACCGACTTTGAGTTAACGATTTGTCAACTAATTTAAATTATATGTCTCTGATTGGTTATTTACCTCTACTGAGTTATACAGAGCATGACAAACATTTGCACATTGCTCACGACTTTATGAATAAAATACTAGGAATTATTTGTAATAAGACTAAAAATAATCCTAAAAGTAAAGTAGCTAAAAAATTGGCAAACGCCCTATTAACTAACCATTTGACTGACTTTTAAGAACACTTAACATTCCAATCCGAATCCGATGTATTTATATATTTCAAAGGAATATTTTAATTGGATAAATATTTGTTTTTTAAGCACCTAAACAACGCAAAATTGCTTTGAATTGTTAATATTCCTTATTCGCAATGTCTATGGGCTAAATAAATATATACATTATTTCATAATTATGTATATTTGCTTATAAGTTTTAAAATATCTTATGAAACAATAAAGTTTCTTAAGTTTGAATATAACACCCATAAACCGGTTAATCAGATCTTGTATGTATTCCTAGAAATATACACTCCCATATTACAATGAAACAATCATATTTTAGAAAGAAATTAATGCACGATAACGATACCGGCGCATATAACTTGAACGTAATTAAGTTAATAAACAAAGAGTATTAAATATTTAAATTCATCAAATAGAATTGTAAGCCTATTATGGTTTTAAATGATTTCAAATAATGTGTTGTAAATTGACTCTTTTTTTGAAGAAATATGTTTGTACTAATGGTTTAGGTGGACCAAACTGATCATGGAGTGAGCCAATGAACAGACCACTTGCATGATGGTCAGATAATTTAGAATAGTCATTATTCTAATTGACTATTTCATTAATTAGCGTATTTGTTCGCCTTGACTGTAATACACTAATATAAAAACCCACACGGTTTAATTTTCATTGAAAGTCTCATCAATTGAGAACCAAATAAATTCGGGTTTAATTAATTGAAACAAATTTCCTTTGGGAAATTTTAACACACACGATAATGAATTAAGGGTGGAACCTTTGCCCAATTTCTAACATTGACTAATAAATTAAAAAAAAGAAAAACATATTCATTGATACGTTAATTGATTCAAACATTAATTGAGAATAAAATACACATAACTCGAGGTTAAAAGAACTAACATTATAAAATGTCGAATTTAATAGAAATCGGATATACTTACCTTTTGTATGAAAAACGGCTTACTTTCCTTATATTTTCTTCTGCAAGTCACGCCGATCATTACTTCGAATGCGTCGGTTAAGTTTATATAGTACAACACAGAATTTCGATAATTTATTGGATGTTTAGATTGAAGAAATAAATCAGTTTCAAACTGATCGATAGTGATGCAACCGCTACGTTTTGCTTTACGGTAATAAGCAAATCCTAGTGGACAACATTTACTAAAACAAACTTTATCATTTGAACATGTAAAATTTTGTATCATTGATATTTTCATCAGAGCAACGTCCTCTGCCGTCTGGCCATTCAATGACACTATAATTTTTAAATATATAATGAAAATAAAAATTTTTAAAACCAATTTCATTTTTAACAGAGTTCTTGTTAATATTTAACACACGTTTGTCTTTTGAAGCGGTGTGGATAAAGTAAACGATCTTTTATAATTTTATTGCCTTCGTGTAATTTAAGTAATGAAATTGTATATGAATTGCTAAGGTAATAAAATGTGCATTCATATGGGAATAGAGAAAACTACTAGCTTTGTAAATTATAAATTTAATACAGTTAAAATTCAACAATACAAAACATTACAAAAAGAGACTATACACGTTATAGATTGAACAGTAACGAACCATAAAACTATTGAAAAGTAAGATATTTGATCACAAATAAATAAAATAATTTTATATTTAAGTACATGATGGAAATTATATATATATATATAAAAATTATAATAACACGATGTTATTAAAATATACAATATATGATAAATCTAATAATAAAAGCGTCTTTGTGCTGAGTTTATTAAACGTCATGAAATGCTCTTATCCTAAAATCTACTGTATCATAAAAACAATATGGCCATGATTTATATCATATAATAAAATTACCAAGACTGCAATTATGTATAATGACAAAGTGGCAGTTTCGTCAATAAATATCCTATAGATTAAAAGTACTAAAATGTTTTTAAATTTACACTTAAGATTCTTCACTCAGAACAGCACGTAACACTAAGAGATCTATTTATTGTTTCTCATACATTATGTCGTAATTCTAAATTTCTACAGCGTCAGGAAATACATGATCCAGATAAGCTTGATCGTAGCTTTGTATCGGCTTTGGTCTTTCAACTTTTTCTTTCATTGATTGTCTTAAATTTTCACTACTGTTCCTATTAAATCTTGATGCGATCTCTTTAACCTTTCCAGGTCGGGGCATCGAGTTTGTGTTAGTGTCTTGTACTTTTTGTTCCGCTTTAAGTTCTTCAAAATAACGTTCTTTTTCATTTTGTTGCACTGGCTCATTATGAATTTCGATATTTTTAACCTTTTTACTTCCGTTTGAGGCTCTTTTAGGGTCAATTCTTTTAAAATCATTATCTTTATCTTGGGTTTTCTTTACAACTTTACTCTTTCTTCCCGAATTATTTCTCTCATATATTCGACCTTTATTATAAAAACTATAACGAGGAGTGTATTTATTTTGTATGTCAGTCATGTAATTTTTCTCAGAAGCTCTAACCAATCCGAATTGTGGGTTAATCGAATACTGAACATCTTGGTTGCTTTGACATGAGTAGCTCTGCTCATTTTTATAATTACGTCGATTACTTCTGTCAGATTTTCTGTGTCTTGGATCAGTTTTAAATGTAGAAAAATTATTTTCATTATAATAATTGTTATTGATTTCATTAAATTTAAAATGATGCGGATCAAAAGCGTGCGTTCTTTGGTGTGTTAGAGGCTTAGACAGCGATAAGTATTTAGGCGGTTCCCCGTGCTTATTTATAGTTAACTCGTACTGAATATGCGGATCATTTACCGCATAAACGTTTTCTTTGGCTTCTTTTTCCAACGATGAAATTGCTGCCTATGAAATAAAAAACTACATTGAATCGCTTGTTGTCGTAGTAATTGGAATTACGTAATATTTAGGTGTAAAACTAGTCGATTTCGTAGAAATCATTCATCATTTAATGAAAGTATAATTGCTCGAAATTATCCATAAGGGGAAAATATGTTATTGCAAAATGTACTTTGTTTTAGTGATACATAAGCGTGACGGTGCTCATATTGCTCATTGTTATGTTAATACCTTAAAATGCCAAGTTGATTTACATGTCTGCACTCAGAGTAATTAAACGTCGTTTGGACTTTGAATCATGGTGACAGGTGGATAAACGAAAGCTTGTTTAATAAAAGAGACAATAATGGAATAGGTGACGGGTGGTTTCTGTTGCTATTTGAGAGTAATAACATTTATAAAAATGCAGCGAAAAATCTTTTTGAGGAAATCAGAGTGAAATTATAAAATATTAATAAATCAAGAATATACATAATTCATGAATTTGGTTTTACTTATGTCTCTGTCTACTTAAAAAATAGAGATATTGCCATTTACACGTTTAAAAATATATTTTAAGATTCGTATCCTTGAAATCATATCCTCCATATATCATTTAAATTCTTTCAAAATCTATTTGTATATATAGTATTAATTATTTATATCTGTTTTCTGTCAACTGTTTATTTTATAAAAATGCTAATGCACTAATCCCAATCTCGAATGATATGTGGCTGCAGAATCCGTAACAATTCGAAAGTCACAGTAGGATTACAATGGCTTAAACGGTAGAAATACGAGAAGAGAGGAATGTAGGGTAGATTACTGGGGGATTATTCCATGAAAAACACAATAAAATCATTTTGTGGACACAAAAGAGGGAAACATTTTATTATAAGAAGCTTCCTTGAAGCATCTTATGGTAGAATAATAAATTGAAATTTAGGAAATATTTACCGTACTCATCAACCGCTTAAATATATTTCGTATGTCATTTATTATGATAATTTATTTAGTAGTGCAGTATTATATCACACAAAAATTTAAAATCAGTTAATAGTGTAGTGCGTCACACCTGTGCAGCTCACACGGTGGTGGGGGGCTGCAGTACGACGGCCGCGCGTCGCACTTGCAGTGCGCCGGGGGAGTACCGCGCCCCCGCACTCCCCACTCCCCCGACGCCTCGCTCCGGACACCCTGCCCCTACCCGCGATACAGCAGCGGTCCGTGGCTGGTCTCGGGGTGAGTACACTGCGTCAGCGGGGAGCACCGTCTTTTCACTGGTTTAAAAAAAAAACAACTTTTAAGGATCTATTACGGATGATTGACGTCATTCTTAAGAGCAACAAATCATCTGCGCAGGAGTATATTATTGTACAAAAGTGCACTCTATATATATTTCCCTCACTTAATTTATATTCCCTCACTCTCATAATGCAGTGGGACTGGAAATTGAACATCAGAAAGAATTCCGGTGCCGGGTCAGCGGGTTTACGTGCTTTCCGAGGCACGAATATACAGTGGGTACCAGAAAGTGAGGTTCGGTTTGAAGGATCGTAATCGTCGGAAGAAGGACCGTACATTATTGCGCTATTAACGCTTATATATGTCAGAGATAATAAATTTAAGCGGGTATACGACGTCACTTATTAGAATAGCAACACCACACAAAGTGATGTATGTCATGTAGGTTGGTCGGTTGTCAGACGTCAAGTGTGAAAAATATAAGACGGATGCCTATTTTATTATTTAGCCGACTGATGGAAATATAAAATATAAAGGAGTGTGTCAGTAGCGCGTGTGATCATTTTGTCGAGCGACCCCGTTAGTCTCTTGGTCTCTTGCTCTCAGGACAGCGCCAGCGCCGGACGTGCGCACTGACTGATTTAATAAAATCAACATATTGGACCACAATGGCGGCCATTAAAATGGCAATCCATTTATTCGAATCCGCGAAATATAAATATATATATATATATATATATAAAACGGCATAAATATATGTACATAAAAAAAAAACAAATTTAAAATAGCTTACCTATCTAAATCATCAGTCTTGTATTCGACGCTTTCTGAAAGCAAAGAAATAAACAATTTGTATATATACGTAAATAAAATAAAGTCACTTTATCATCATCGAACGTTTAAAACTAATAATAAAAACATAAATTTAAATAACCCACACAAAAAAACGCAAAAAACCTCTTAACAAGTAAAAAAATCTAATTTGTTTGTTGGCCCTTTAACTTTATAATAAGTACCTAGTACTTATATATAAGTATAAAGCTAATGAAAGCGTCGTCGTGTGGGGGCCGCAATTTAAAATCAATCAGATCCGGGAAAGGTGGTTAGATCCTTTTGCCAAATAGGAAATGAGATAATAATCTTCAAACGCCTGAACAGATCGTCAACACGTCATGAACAGATCGTTTGGGGGCTACAATGCCACAGACAAACACAGATACACACAGACAAGATTATAACACCCCTCTTGTTACGTCGGGGGTTAATTATTTATATCAATGAATTTACAATCAACTGATTGGTTTGGTCCTCGTTCACCTCGATGACTGTAGTATACTGTAATGTCTGACTGTATTCTCACCTCTCCTTCTCCTGCAGCGCACGACGAGACACAGTATGAGCACGAGCAATGCCGCCACGAGCAGTGCAGCAGCGATTAGCGGCGCCACGTGTGCTGTCTCTGTTAGCGAAAAATTCTCTGCGTGAAGAAATTATACACGGTCATGATATTTTCTTGTATTCCGATTAGTGGCACACTTTAAAAAAAAATAAAAATAAAAAAAACACTCCAACATAAGATCAAATATTTTAACAATTAACAAAAATTTAAAAATAACAACAAATATTTGCGCAGCAACTGTTTTTCAGCAGGACCGTCACAACCACCACCAGCGTCATCACCGTTACTCACCGTGCACGGTGAGAGCAACGGAGTGAGAGGAGAAGCCACGTTCATTCTCGACGTGTAGAACGTAAACACGCGCGTCCGACATGCTCGTGCTGGTGATCAGCAACGTGTAGCGATAGCAGCCATTGATGTTGGTAGGCTCCAGAGTTTTGTAACGACCTAAGGGCATAATAAAATAAGATCATATTACGATTAAATTAAGATAAAATGGATTTTTATCTAGAATGGATTATTAAGCAAATCAATTTTAATATTATAGCCAACGAAAATCAGTTATTACCCTAATTTGTCGCAGTTAATAGAAATATTGAGAGCCATATTCTATCACATTCTCATCAGACAAACGAACCTATCGTTTCAGTCTGATGACCGTAGAATTGTGACCCATGCCGTTCTACTATTTATAATATAAAACTATTTCGTATATACTCTGGAGATACAATACAATTAAATAATAATATTAACCAATATGTGAGGGAACATCGAGTCTCAAGCTCCCCCAGAGCCAGGCGGCCCGGCGCGGGGGCGGATCGGCGCACACGGAAGCCTGCACGCGGCCCTCCGCCCCACTCCACGCGTGCGCCGCACTAGTGTCTGCGCCCACAGGTGGGCCCAGCACGTTGAGTGTGACGGCTTCCGACTGGTGACTCCTAACAAAAAAGAGTAAAAATTTGACAATCAATAAATAAAAAAATGTCTCGTTTGCATTTTTTTTATTTTGTATTTTGCTTTAATTACATAGTCTCTACTCAGTCTCGCAAATAACTTGACTTGCAAGTACAAGATAAGTACTTGACTGCCTCGTTGGTCTAGTGGCTTGATGTAAGGTCGCAGACCCGGAAGTCCTGGGATCAATTCCCAGGTCGGGTCAATAAAATGTTATTAGGTTTCTGACAGAAAATCAGAAAAATCTCAATAGCAGCCCAGAGTCTGGAAGTTGGAAGTGTGTACACTCCCGGGCCTCGGAAAGCACGTGAAGCTGTTCGTCCTGCGCCTGAACTCTTTCCGATCGTGTCGGATTGCCGTCCCAACGGATTATGAGAGTTAGGGAATACAGAGTGCACCTGTGTTTGCGCACACACGTTCACTATAATATCTTCTGCGTAGTTGGCTAATCTCTCTTGAGATTGACCGCCGTAGCCGAAATCGGTCTGGAGGACATAACTATTGGCAATATTGTACAAACCTTTCTTCAAGACCAATGTGGTTTGTAGCGATACACGTGTAACGACCATGCTGAGTGTATGACACGTTGTGAAGCAATAGTTGCGGGGTCGACGATATCGGGTACCCATCATCGAGGTGACCGCTCATTGATGATAAATTAGGACTGTAACATTTATTATTATTTTAATTCATACCGGTAAATGTAAGTGGACTACAGTGAACCTTAATACGAATGAGGCTTTAGGGATATTCTGTAAAACAAACTCGAAACTCACTGCAGAAAACGGTCGAGAATTGTTTAAAAGCGACATGCGATATCAACCATAATAATTATAATATTACAAGAATACACACACCAAAATAGTATATTTAAGTTGGTTGTTAATAATTCACGGGTGATTAATCAAGTCTGTTCTTACAGAATAGCACTGCTGATCATATTATACGAGTATATTAATGTTTTCAGAGGTACTATTATAACGTATTGATACATTGCTACTAACTAGCGTTTTATCTTGTTTATTACAATTTTTTTGGGATATCATAATTTATTATAAAACCGTTACAAGTAATACCTAATGAGAATATTATTATATGCAAATATTTTAAAGAAAACCTTCTCTTTTTAAATTTCTTTTGTTAATATATATACTTTACACTTATTGATTTTCAAAAATAAAAACTTCCTCCTTGCTAAATAAAAAAAGATTGCCATTTGGTATTATAATTTTGGATTTTTTTTAAGAATAATGTCGAAGAATTTGTTTTATATATGTACAGAATGTAAACATGTACTCACTTGTGGTACCATTGGTAAGATGGAGAGGGATTTCCCTCCGCCTTACACTCCAAAGTGACCTCAGAAAAGAGATTTGCTTCCACGACTGTGTCTGGTCCAACCCATGTTACTCTTGGCGGAACTACGAAAATATTATTACAGCTATTAAACATATTTCTTATAGTGATTAAAAATCGGTGATACAATTATAATGGTAGTACTGTGCAATACTTATATGTACAGTATCTCTGTGAAGTTTTAATTGCCTTTTTCAACGTGTATGTTGTGTGCCTTAAATTATGGGAAAAAACATCATTCTAGATTTTTCTTTTCATGTGATAAACATACCAAAAGCTATCTCATAACACAAAAATATTATAAGAAAACTTTGTATGTATTAAACGAATGATCAAATCGAATCTTCATTCTACAAAGTTAGGGTGAACGTAAAACTTCTACTTAGTTAAAATGTCGAAAAAAACCGTCAAGTACGTTAACTGTTTGTTTATTACTCACATTTGACGTCAACTTCTATTTTAACAGAATCAGATGTTCCCAGTGAATTTCTTGCTTGACATCCATATATACCTGGATAATAAAAACACGTAAAAATTAAGGTGTCACTACAACCAATCTATTAAAGTTAACAACTGTTCAGTTATAATACAGGTACCAATTATTTTATACAGTATAATAGTACAAAAAGAAGGTCGTTGTGTTCTGGTCTCATTATTCAGTAAAATAGTACAATTAATGTCACAAGATGTAACTTAGATTTCACGGTTGGCAGCATTGAAATCAACAACATTGAGTAGCTTTGCAATATTTTGGCTAACTTTTTTTAATCTACCTTCAAGTTAATCGAACCGGTGGTACGGTTTTGTATAAATCCATCCGTATGAGAATCACTTTCTCATTAGTTACGCTATGTCAAAAATCAATCATTTGTATTGCTTTGTTCTGATTTGAAGGGTGAATGAGCCAGTGTTATTATTGCACAATTGCCGATTTTAGTGGTGGAGAAGTTTATATTGGTATGCCGCCACATATAATACTTTTTACAGTGGAAGTCTACCTTGCTAAAAAGAAAAAAAAATGTATATGTACCAGAATCATTCCTAGATATTGGAGCTCTTATAAGTTTGGCACCATTAGTGGCAATAACTTGTCCATCTCTAGTCCACCAAACGTAAGGACTAGGATTCCCATCAGCTCTGCATTCGAGGGTCAACGCACTGGAACCTTCTTCGAGACTCGCAAGGGAACTTGCATCTGCTCCAACTATGGATACTTCTGGAACAACTATAAAGCAAACAGCGTTAATTATTTCAACAATAATATAATCCTCTTATTAAAGTTTGTTGAACGATAATATAGAAGCAGATAGCAAAAGAAGAAGAGGCCAAGTAAAGTCGCAAAGAATTAGTTCAGAAATTATACAAGAATTAGTATACTTCAATTTCTATAGCGTCGTATCAATAAAAACCTTGTTCTTGCTGGAAGGACTTTGTGCAGCTTCGTGATCTCGTATATTATTCTTATTATCATATTATTTCTTTGAATAAACAAATTTCATAAGTAAATGCGAGTTAATAGCATCGACATAAACTGAATGGTACTGATTAAAAACAATTTTTTTACTTAATTTAATTCTACGAAATAATTATTAAGTAGATGAGTTTGAAGTAAAAATTCGACCATAATTCATTGCTAATAAAAATGAGATTATTTAATATTCAAATATTTTTTTTGAATTAAACTTGGCGAAAACTGGTCGGTATGGCAAAAAACAGTAAGCCCAATGAAAGGTCAAAAAGCGTTTGACAACGAACAATATTTGTTTGACAGTATAGACGTACACTATGAATGTTCTATCTTATATAATATTATGAATTTATTACACAAGTATATATACAGTTTAGTTTACTGTAATTATTGTCCATATACATTATAACCATGTCAAATCTCACAACTCTCCGTGCGCATAGTGTGCTTAACACACCTTTTTACAAAGTTTTCTCTTTACGCAATATAGAGATTATTGATATTGCATAATTATAGTTATACAACTCACATGTGACATCTAGCATCGTGTATGAGTCCCTGTAATATGGAGACGGATAGGATGGATGATGAGCTCTACAAGACAGTTGTCTGCCGTGTGCTGATCGCGTCGCACCCAGCTCGAGCACCGAACGCGCCGCCCACACACGTGGACGTTCCACCTCTGATGAGTTGGTTTGACTCCACGCTGTCAATCGTTCTTTCTCTGAAATTATAAATAGTCCTAAATTATACACTAGCTCTCTTAAATGTAAATCGAGTACTTTTATTTATCTAACTTGATTCTTTATTTAAAAATAAATATATTTAAGAGATAAGCATGCCTGATAAGAATAAATACTTATTTCTCTTTTGACGTTTACAACAATCTCTCGTTTCTACAATATATAAATCTACTTATTGCCTCTACTGGTGAATAGAGGCCTGGTTTATTTTTTGTATAGATCATCGGAAACGCGTCTGAACAAACAATTTTGCTAGCATTTTTGCCACCGTTTCACGCGGTCAATATTTATATTAATTTAGATTTTTTAATAGATACTGTTCCCAATGAAATATAATATTTTCTTTCCAAATTATATGTACATAAGCTTTGTTTTATATAATGATAGGTTTTTTTTTAACTTACCTAAATACCATTCAATATAGGCTGGTGGATTTCCATATCTAGCTTCGCAGACGACAGTTGCACGGCCTCCAGATGGCACCGTAATGTTCTGACCGGGCAACACGTGGGATCCATTGTAAAGTATTCTTGGTGTTTGGGGAGGAACTCGTACGGCGAGAGCTGCAGGTGGACTAGACAGGGCGTCCTGTAATTCAGAATATTCAATGATTGCATAATTATGATGTGATTGCCTCGTTGGTCTACGTTCTAGTTAGTTTAGCTAATCTAAGCTAGTCGAAGATATTGATATCCTGGGTTCAAATCCCGGGTCGGCTCAGTTAATTTTTTTTTATTATGTAGAGAAATCCTCTGTTGCCACGAGTTTGGAAATTATTTGTTTACACTCCCGTGCCTCGGAAAGCACGTCTGTGCCTGAACTCTTTCCGGTCGTATCGGATTTGTTTAAAACTATGATTATATATATGATTAAACGCATGACTATCGTAACCGAATCGTACGGCCATTGGGTTATAAAAGTCATGCGCAATTGTTTCAACAGCAATTTATAATTCGCAGTAGTATTTTTTGTTATAGATATATAAACTTAAGCCTCGGATAGGTACATTGTATCAAATATGTAGGTAAATTACCACAATAATGTTTGTAATATGTTGTGTGTATATGTATTTTTGGTGTATGTATATCTGTTTGTCCTGAGTCTGGGTGTAATTATGTATATGTATATGTATATAGTATGTATTTACAAAAGAAAAGTAGTATATGTAATATATCAGTTGTCTGGTTTCCATAGCATAAGCTTTGTACAAACTCAATTTGGATATATTTTTGTATGTGAAGTAGGATGAGTGTGTAAATATGTATGTATGGCTGATTTATAGATTTGTAAGTTACAAAGTCTTATTAGTAAATAGTGTCCTTATATAGAATAAAAAAAACTATTTATATTTAGTACTTGCACAAGTTTACCTGAACATCATAATTGCTGGCGGTGACCTGACACTGCCACTGGCCATCATCTAGCTGCAACGTAGCTGCGCGTACCCATAAAGAGCAATCACCACCCATGGGACTATCTTCATTTGCCCATTCGTATTTGCCACGATATATGCCAACGGGCTGTGAACATAACAAATTAATCATTTAACATCTTTTTTTATTTACTTCTTATTGCTCTAAATTTTCTTAATTTCCATTCTTATCGTTAGTTATGTATATCGCAGATTTGTTATTTCATTTTGTCATTACTAATGTATATCATTAATATTGTATATGTCATTAATATTCTAAAAGTTAAACTATCAAATGTGTTTGTTGGCCATTTATCTTTCTAATAAGTACTCATTAATATTTTAATATAACAGTCGTCGCGACCGGAACCGCCATTATAAATCTATCGGACTTGTAAAAGTTGGCAATAAACTGATTATCCATCTTAAGATCAGAGAAAACCACATCAAAATCAGTCCATTCGTCGAATGCTACGATGCCACAGACAGACTCACAGAGATACACTTTGAATTTTCAGACCCCATTAAAAACCCCATAATATAATAGTCTATGAAAATCTTTACCAACAATTTTGTGATTATCCGAATAAAATGGTTATCATATGATTAATATCATAACTTTAAGCCCTATTCTTATATTATTTTAAAGAAACAATTATTAATGTCCGATTGTCTTGAGGGGAAGGTATGGATCTTACTCCACCAAGCTGTTTCAATACAGATTGGTGGATATACATGTTGCTAAATTTTGTTTTAACACATACAGTTTTCATTACATTATTTTGTATTCGGCTGTGATCCTTCACAGATATATACAAGATGAATTAAAAAAAAGAAAATACAAATTAAGAACATGAAACAAAGTATTTCTTGCCCGGGATAGAACCCACAATTGTTTGTTAAGCTCCATGTGTTCTAGCCACTTGGCCTCCATTATGTTTTAATATTTAGTTATTAGACTCAAATAACAAACAAAGCTATTTGTAATTGAAGCATCAGATTTAACCGATATCACTACAATACAATTATCTAGAGTGCACCGCTTTCCAGCAAGCGATTACGTTTATTACATGTTATATTTAAACGTTTGTTGTCAAAGTCAAATAGACCGCAATTTCATGGAATGTTCAAAGCACATTTCTGTGTCGACTTTGCAAGTCGATTGTGTCAGACTTCTGAATTGAAAAACGAGTTAGCAAAGGAAGCGTGTTCTTTGTAGGGATGAATTCGTTTGAATTGATGCTCGTTTGATATAAAACGTCTGCATGTGCTTTTATTATAAAAATGTTGCAAATTAGATATTTGGTATGAAGATATTGACACTTCAGTACAGTGTATCCATTAATATGGCGATTTTGTAAGTTTTTAAAAAGTGCGATATTGACCAAACTTTGATACATTTTTAAGTTCTAAATTATGAGCAGGCCTTGTTAAATAGGTATTTGAACAATTTGAACTTCATGTACTTGAAATAATATCTCATTTCCATTCTTAT
The DNA here is from genome assembly GCF_905147045.1 of Nymphalis io. NCBI lineage: Eukaryota > Metazoa > Arthropoda > Insecta > Lepidoptera > Nymphalidae > Nymphalis > Nymphalis io. Next base: position 2,980,313 of record NC_065902.1, on the reverse strand, counting down.
TTATTTGTTGCCATAATATAATTTTAAAACTTTGTTGCAATTCCATAATACCAATTTATAAGCCAAATTCAATTAAATCAAAGTTAATAATATTTTGTCATATTATATAAATTATTAAGTACTTATTTAAAGAATAAATAAAAAACATTATGATTTGAGATATTTGCATTAAAAAGTAATTCTTGCATTGCTATTCTGTAAGAAGTCACTTCATTACTCAGCTGTCAAATGTCGACAACCGACTTATATTGATATATTATTTTTATGCGTGTATTCTTGAAATATTATTATTATTATGATCAATGTCGCATATAACTTTCTGACATTTCACGACCGTTATCTGCGGTGAGTTTAGAGTTTTTTTTACAGATAGGCCTACAGTAAGTGTCCTTAAATGGGTTGGGTAAATCCTATTAGAGTTAACGAGACCCTTTGGGTCAACTTCCACTACGAAGCGAGTTTGAATGTATATAAAAAAACTTAACGTACATAAAATGTATGTATTGAAAAGAATATTGTAACATGTCCATCGCTGTAATAACAAATATAATGATTTTATGAGTCTTATTTTACTTATTAATTAATTGTATTGTTTTATTTTAGAATTGTAATTCTTAGTATAAACATTGTTTTGTATGTTGAGTATTTCAGCAGAAAGATTAATTTAAATTTGTAAATATCAGCACATTAATATGTTCTTGATTAATTGTATTTTAAGATGGACTAAATATATATTGGTCGCTGCGTCGTTGACTGTGTAGCATGTCAATTAAAGGACTAAATAAATATATAATGTTTTTTTAAGAGCAAGAGCAAATGACCCACTTCTGGGCTAAGACCTCCTTTCCTTGTTGAAGAGTACGTTCGGAGCTTACTCCACCACGCTGCTCCGATGCGACTTGCCCACATTGAATTTCCCACAGGTTTCTATGATATTTTCCTTCACCGCCAAGCACGAGATGTATTATAACACAATTTAACTATATGAAAATTCAGTACTTATCCAGGTTTAAACACAGAAGAAACCACTGGGCCGTTACAGCTTTATGAGATTAATAATAAACCCAAATTAAGAACATGAACAATACGTTCCAATAATGCGATAAGAACCCGCGTTCTTAACTAAAAATCCATATTCTTTTCATTCCAATCTTGTCTAACTCATTTGAATTCAATATATTCGAATTCTTTTAACTATTATTACATATTTCTATTCATAAAAAATCAATAAAAAACCGCCAATTCGATCTATTATACCAAATATAGAACAGCGTAGTTGACACGTATTGTCGACTTAGAAACCAATGGTACAGTCAGATTATACACGAAATAAAAACTAGAATGGGAATACGTAATACAATAAAGACATTCAAATAAGGATTCGTGTGAATAGAGAATAGAAATATTGTAAAGAACAGGAAGCCGTAGCAAGAGGTCATGGGTTTGTTTAGTAGATCTTTGAAAAGGGTGTTAACAATACTTGGCTTCATTATACGTTTGTATAATGAGGTTTATTTATGAAACGTTAAGCAATGTTATGAAAAATATACCAGGCATATGATTTATAGCGTTGCCGTTTTAATAATACAACTATTATTATAAAGACAAAACTTAGTATTGGTGAAACTATTGCTAAAACTTTATGAACACATGTACGGTTGATATGTATTCATATTGTATAAGACTACGATGTTTATATGAATAGATAGAAACGGATATTTTTTTGTTTATATTAGTATTATTAAGAAAATATTCTAAATTAAGATTTGTAATTTAATTCCTTATTACATTTTTTTTTGAATGACTGCCTTTTGAATGACTGCCTCGTTGGTCTAGTGACTTGATGTAAGGGCGCAGACAGATCGAGGGCGCGAATGTTATTAGGTTTCTGACAGAAAATCAGAAAAATCTCAGTAGCAGCCCGGAGTCTGGAAGTTGGAAGTGTGTACACTCCCGTGCCTCAGAAAGCACGTAAAACCGTTGGTCCTGCGCCTGAATTCTTTCCGATCATGTCGGATTGCCGTCCCATCGGATTACAAGAATGAGGGAAGAGAGAGTGCACCTGTGTTTGCGCACAAACTTGTGCACTATAATATCTCATGCGTAGTTGGCTAATCTTGACATTGGCCGCCGTGGCCGAAATCGGTCTGGAGGACATTATTACAATTTTTTTTCTTAGAGTTTTACCACAGACATGTAAATACATCAGCGATTATACAATTATGTTAATACTTTACAATTACATTTTAGACTAAAACTATCCAGATAATCTCATTGTGTTCTTTATTTAATAATGATTTAATAAAATAATCACTGCAACACATTACGCAATCACAAATTAACATATATCTCGAGTTTATTCACACTTGGGTATTAGTGAGACATAAAACTTTACGTCCAATTATGCCAACATTTTTTATTTTATTTTTTTATTATTGAAGTGTCAGTTTACGGTTCCGTGTTACGACTTATACGCAAACGTACGGTCTTTATCTTCATGTTATATATTATTTTATTCTTACATAACATATGACTTCCATTAAATTATTACGTAAATAAAAGTGCGTATAGCCCATAGAAGTTATATTTCTTACGCTAACACTACTTGCTTGCACGCATCATGATTAAAAGCATTAAATATCTATCATGTTAATATTTACTAGCATATTCTTACCGAGGAGAATATTATATTTAAAATATGTCGTTACGTAACACATAGTGGACTTTTTTCTTGACTGCCTCAAAGGCAAGATTATTACCAAACATCAAATTGCTCATAACATATTCGACGTTACTACTTCTGTCTATAGTTCTTCAGTCCATCTTTTATGTATAATCTTTATAAAACCCTGACACTATCCTTAATCAGCTAAAATGGACAAAGAGAGAATGTAATTTAATATAGAAAGTGCGGTACTTTTGGAAATTTAAAAATATGATGTTCTGGAGTCTTTTTAGACTGATTCCTTTTGAGTAAGGAATTTATTCTTCTTTAAAAATGGTTAAAAGAGACCATAGATACAATAGGTTACCTAAAATATTTAATATCTGAGAAATGTCAGCTGGTTCCTGAGATGTAACTGATGTGAAATCAACAATGATTTCATATTATGACCACAAACAATTGTATGTAATTTTTCTCGTTTTGATTAGGTCTGCCCACGTTATCGACTTCTAATTTGAGGCTCGTACTGAACATGATAAGGCTATTTTGATAAAAAAAATAATGAGTGAAATAATATTTATTGTGCAATTACATTAGATGAAATTAGTCAATGTCATAAATTGTACTCGTAATATTTGAGACAAAAGATACAGTCAACAAACACGACAACACAAATTACCTATAAACACAGATAAAACAGTGAAGTATATGAAAATACAGAGGTCACTTGCCGGGATTGGAACACACAATCATCGATTATGATTTACGTGTTCCAATCTCTGAGCCATCTCGGCTCAGTAATTAATATTAATTAATTATTTACTAATCTGAAACCAGCACAAATTTTTTGAATGACGTAAATATTTGAATTTAAAGCAAAACTGCTACTAAAAATGGCTTTACGTCGAGTGCTATTCGCGTTTCTCGGTATTCAGACGTAGTGCACGAGTAGTATAAGCAAACTGTTGATTTACCGAACATAGCATCGGTTTAACGAACCTCAATGTCAGTAACGAATTAGGTTTTCAATCAATGTTCGGATTTCTGATTTTACGGATGATGTTATTCGAATCTTAAAGCGTGGTTACAAGTGTTTCGTAATTAGTGAATTCTTTTAAAAATCTGATAAATATTAAAAGGTTAATATGCTCATACATGTATATATCGTAAACGGGATATATCTTGTCATGTGCAATGGTTTCTTTATCATTGATATTATAGTTTAATACCAAATTCACATGTATTTTAAGAAAACGAGTAACATTCACCGTGACAATATTTTTTACTTAATTGGAAAAGTCATAAGCATACAGTCACCTATATTTAAGCCTATAATTAGACTGGTACACCCTTCAAATCAAAACAGACAAATAAAGAGTACTGTTTGGAGATATAATAAGTGATCGATAATTTAATTTAAGAGAGTACTGTGAAATGTTGATTTTTTATTTATAGAAATCCTTCAAATATGCCAAAAGATAACCATCACAGTTTTGATTATGATAGCGATGAGGTGCAATGAAGATCATCAGGTTAACATCCAACCCGTATGTAATGTTGATGCGTCCTAAATTGATAAGAGCACACTTTGAGCACACAATGAAACGATGACTTCCTGGCTATTTTCTTATAGCATTGAAAAATGAAAACAATTATCAAAATATACAAAAAAAAACCGCTAAGTTCCCACTCAAATCAGGCTATTTTATTTGGTAGGAATTAGTTATTTAGTTATTTTTTTTTATTATAACAAAATTGATAAGTGCATCTATGTCGAACACGGGTTTTTAAATTTGAATTAATATCTCCTTTAAAAAGATTGAAATTCCGAACTAACGTAGGAAGTTGCTTGCTACTCACAACTTCTGTGGCCCAATTTCATTAATTACTAAATGGGATGGACTAATGCTTTATCTCTTAATCTTGTGTCAATATAATCACGTTATATAACTTAAATTAATTTAACCTAAAAACAGGTTAATTCGCTGGTTATATTAAGTCACGTCATTTTGATATTCGGTCCAGTATTCGTAAGAAAGTAATCTTCAAACTAATTTTATTTCTGCTTTTACAATAACTTATTAATATTTTGTTTTCTAAACATTTTTTCGTCTAAGATATATATATTAATTGTTTGATTACATACAATTATTTGCGTCAACATAACCCAAGTTACTCATGTTTCAGTCTCTAAGGAGAAGAAATGCCTAATTAACTATAAAATCACCTCTCGAAAAATATAATTAATTAATTAAATAAAATTGTTATAGTAAACGCGGTAAACATAATTACATCGTTATAAAGCTAAATTATCTGTCATGGGATGATTTTTTCTTGTCTAGGATAAAAAGTATACCATATTAAATATTCGCCTTAAATTCATAATGAAAAAAATAATAGTTAAACATATATTTATTCTGTACAAAGGATTATATAATCCGTAGGTACCACTCATTTTTTGTTTGTTTTACCAACAACCACATATACTTTGTTTCTGTGTTATGACTGGCAGGGTAAGTGAGCCAATGTACTTATAAGACTAAATACATACTATCTTCTTATCTTCTCTCATGATTGGCGGAGCAATATGTAAGGAATAGGTATTATTTTTTAAAGAATGCAATGCAATGGTGATCAATACCTATAAGGCCCATTTGCACGTCTACTGTTCTGTTTTAAATTAAAACAATAACCCACGGCTTCAGTCAGCATTATCAGTGTCAGCTTCCAAGTTCGGAGGATGGTAGTGATAGCTATTCCCGAGTCTAGGAAATCAAATAATGTCCTGCCTTATTTCTCCCCGGTCGTGTCCGATTGAAGTCCCACCGGATTATAAAAGTGCACCTGTGTTTTGTATCTTCTGCGAAGTTGGCTAGTCTTTGTTGATACTAGCACCTGTAGCCCGAACTCGTCAGGACGGTTTTATCAATATGTCGATATTTAATATACGAAAAATATGTTTTCATTTTACGTTTTTAGTATTCATTGGATAAAAACTAAAAACAAATTTCTAATAAAAATATTTAAAAATAAAATCTAGAGGCATAATAGATCGTTTTTTCCAACTCCAAAAGTGGTTGCGAAATTCTATCGAACATTCCCGATTTGTGTAGTGACGGTTAAAATACAAATTAATTATGAAAGCCCGTGTAATTTGGTTCTATGTTTGGAAAAAGTTGTGTATAAACGGGTAATTAATTAAAAAGCTATTAAAAAATAATTTCTTTACAGCGAAGTGTAAAACAGCGAAATAGCGTACTGTTATTATTTTGAAACAACGGCTGTTTACCGAACCTTCCCGTTGTTTCTTAATTAGCCTCCGCCATTGCTATTTTTGCTGAATAATGTCAGGAAAAAAGGGTCGATATTGTTCGTTAAGCAAGTTGAAGTCAAAATTAGGTCGACATGATGTAGACGAATCATTTATACTTGTATACATATGTTAGCATATCTGGTAACATTCAATATTATTACTTGGATTTAGTAGTGACACCTATTAATACGTAAAACGGAACGGTGTGTCCGATGTCAATGTCAGAAACGAAACGTAAAAAAAAACTACAAGGGACATAGCTTTATTCCAAGGTTAATGAGGCATTGGCGAGTGGCTAATATTTCTTATAGTGCCAGTGGGAGGTGGCGACCAATTACAATTATGTGTCACATTTGCCAGTACACTAACCAATTATAAAAATAAATGATCAACCATTTAACTGTTTTTTTGAATTAAATTGAAAACTACAAAATGTCACTGTCACCATTTTTTCCCATTTTACTGCAACAAGTTCATTTGACGGATAGTTATTTAAGGATCGGTATTTTTGGATGGACAATAGTCAGTTGATTAACGGGTAGAAATAAAATCAGTACGGAAATCAGGACGGATTTAAATCAGATTTTTATAACAGCTGACTTTAATTTCAACGGTGGATTTGAACTTAATTATATATGTCATTTAGAATAATTGTCGCAGTATTAGCTGAACTCGCCAATACAATTTTAAATTATCTGTATTATTGGCTCGTGATATTTATCAGATTCCCAATATAAGATATTGTAATACGTCAGACAGAAGTGTTTATGCCAATTTTAATTATTTTTTAATTCGTCTCGTACTCATAAAACTTTACGTTGACAAGTTAATAAATTTAAACGACATACGCCGATATTATTTTTTATAGTCATTTTTTATCACGAGAAAACAGCAAAAAGCAAAGTTTAATCTGTTCATTTTAAAATTTCTCGTTTGATATCTATCAATACAAATCTAGAGATTCAGCTCGTTAGTTAAAAAAATTATATGACCCAAATTATAAAACGTAAAAACAACAAATGTATATAATCGTATTTTATGTATAATGACGGACAGCTGAGTTATCACAAAATTTACCCCTTTTTTCAAGACGGCGAAGAAACCTCAGAGGAAATCTTGGTCGAAAAATTCAAGCTTTTCTTCACAATATCAGCCTCCTCGGTTTACAAGCATTTTGAAATGTATATAATGAATAAACTATTTAGTCATTAACGAAAGCATTTTACAAAATATCATGTTTTATTTTACACCTTATTAAAGGTGTTTATTTTTACTGTAGGAAGGCATACACGAGAGCGGATGCACAGCGCATTGTACAGATTGGTCATGACCTTATTTTGCATCCTAGGGGCTCCCGTAGCTTCTGGCGTCTGACAAAGTCTGTACAAAACAATTTCTGCCAACCTTCGCTGCCACCGCTCAGAAATCCGGACGGATCGCTAGCTCACAGTCCGCAGGAGAAAGCCGACCTCCTGGCTAAACTCTTTGCCGACAACTCTGTGATCGATGATTGTAGTGCGCAGCCACCAACAATACCTTCATGTGGCCACACGATGCCTGACATCAAAATCAGGCAACGTGATGTGCGTGCGGAGCTGCAATCACTCGATATACGGAAAGCTAGCGGTCCCGATGGAATACCAGCCATTGTGCTGAAGAAGTGCGCGGCGGAGCTGTCTCCTGTGTTAACGCGCCTGTTCCAACTTTCTCTCTCTTCGGGATGTGTGCCGGAGGCTTGGAGAAGAGCTAATGTGCAAGCGGTTCCCAAAAAAGGGGATCGGTCTGATCCGGCAAATTATCGGCCAATAGCTATCACCTCAGTACTTTGTAAGGTGATGGAACGGATTTTAAACAACCAACTGATCCATTACCTAGAAGATCACTGTCTAATTAATGATCGTCAGTACGGGTTTCGACCAAAACGGTCCACAGGTGATCTTCTAGCGTACGTAACGCACCTCTGGGGTGTAGCTATCGACAAGCATGGAGAATCGTTGGCTGTCAGCCTCGATATCTCCAAGGCTTTCGACAGGGTCTGGCACAGAAGTCTTCTCTCCAAGCTACCGGCATATGGTCTGCCTGCTCAGTTATGCACCTGGATTGCCAGCTTCCTACACAAGCGTAGCCTTCGTGTTTTAGTAGATGGTTGCGCTTCACAATTCTATGTAGTGAATGCTGGGGTCCCCCAGGGATCTGTGCTATCTCCCACACTCTTTCTTTTGCATATCAATGATATGCTCTCTCTTGGGAACATACATTGCTATGCAGATGATAGTACAGTGCATGGTGGATACCACGGACGCACAGTGGCTGGGCGGGCGGAAACTGAGGAGAGGTGGGAGAATCTTGTCATTGAACTCGATAGGACATTAGAGCTCATCGCCAAATGGGGTTCTGATAATCTTGTTGAGTTTAATGCCAAGAAAACACAGGTGTGCGCTCTCACAGCGAAAAAGTCACCATTTTACCCTCATCCCTCCCTCTGTGGCACACCGCTGATGATACAAAGCAAAATCGCCATGCTGGGGATGGACGTTCGCTGCGACCTTAGTCCAAGGGATTACATCGAGGCTATTATAAAAACAGCTTCACGAAAACTCGGAGTTCTGAACAAGGTGCAGCGTTTTTTCACGCCACAACAACTGTGCCTGTTATACAAAACACAGGTACGGTCTTGCGTTGAATATTGCTCGCACCTTTGGGATGGCTCCGCTAAGTACCTAATGGAGGCCTTGGACCGGTTGCAGCGACGTGCAGTACGCATTATTGGCGACGTAAAGGTCACAAACACCCTTGAAGCTTTACAATTGCGTCGCGAGATAGCAGCACTGAGCGCTTTCTATCGTCTGTATCACGGCGAGTGCTCTGAGGAATTATTCTCTCTAATTCCTGCTTCCCCCTTCCTTCTTAAGTCCACGCGAGCTGGTTCTCGATATCACCGCCTAACTGTGACATCAATTCCATCGCGCACAAAGAAATTTGGCAACTCCTTTCTTTGTTGCACTACCAAAGAATGGAATTCCTTACCAGCTCACGTGTTCCCCTCCTCTTGCAACCCGGGTTCCTTCACACGAGGCGTGAAGAGGCATCTTGCGGGCCGGCAAGGCGGGGACGGCTAGTACAGAACATTCTTCCCGACTGTACTGGCCGTCGTCGCGTTTGGACTCTACTACCACTTACCATCAGGTGGAGTAGAGTCATTTGTCATCCCGGGGCATATAAAAAAAAAAAAAAAACTTTAACGCAGGTTTATACTACCGCAAAATAGCAATCCTTATTATTGTTGTGTTGCGATTTCAAGGGTGAGTGTGCCAATTTAACCGCACAAAAAATAACATAGCATTGGCGATATAAGTAATGGTTAATATTTCTAAGTCTCTAGGCACCAATGTCTATGGCCAGTGGTGGTAACCATCAGAAAGCCTATTTGTTCGTTCACCTACCTACACCTATTTTACATAAAAAAGGTAGCTTTGACACTAAATGATTGCTATTAAAATTACAATAAATGTAATTCAAATTATTACTATTTTGTGTATGATATTCCATTTATTATCTAAAATAAGTAAGTATAGTTGAAAATAAAAGAACAATATGGCTATCGCAAACTGTATTCTCTTTTGAGAATTTTTATTCAAAGGCAGGTTATAAGTTCTTAAAACTTTTAGACACTAACGCTATGACCTATTTCGGCGCTAACTTTAAAAACTACGACCCAGGCAATACTTTATACTCTATACAACCGTTACGAGCTATCCGGAACACACTTTTATTTGACATATCACCCAATATGTAGTACGTATCAATGTTTATTTTGGGCAAAACAGACAGTTGATTAACTGGAAAGAACAATGGCGTTCCGACATCCTGGGCGAGGCCTGGATGTGCTTTATGATCCATTGAATATCGATATTTGATACGGTCCTATTTTATTTTATTTCATTTTACACATGTTGAGCTGAGTTAATGGTTGCTTTAAGCACAATCAAATGCTGTACGAAAGAGCGTATAACGAAACTTGATATCGTATAAAAGATTTTTCAGATACCGTTAAACGATTGACTATTTCTAAACGATAAGTACAATATTGTTACAAAGATGATTATTATTTAGATGTTTATTTACACCAAAATAATGAAAACTGTTGTATTTTATTTTTAATATACGTAACTCACAATATTGTTACTGTCAATAAAGCTTGATGTAAGGCCGCAGATCCGGAGGTCCTGGGTTCAGTTCCCAGGTCGGGCAATAAAAAGTTATTGGGTTTTTCTGTCAGAAAATTCTCCGCAGCATTCCGGAGTCTGGAAGTTGGAAGTGTGTACACTCCCGTGCCTTGGAAAGCACCTAAAGCCGTTGGTCCTGCGCCTGAACTTTTTCCGGTCGTGTCGGAAAGCTGTCCCATCGGATTATAAGAGTGTGGGAAGAGAGAGTGCACCTGTGTTTGCGCACACACTTGTGCACAATAATATCTCCTGCGTAGCTGGTTAATCTCTCTCGAGATTGGCCGCCGTGGCCGAAATCAGTCTGAAGTACATTATTATTATTATTATTACTGTCAATAAAGTCTTAGTCTGTTTTCATACAAATCTATAATAAATGTGAAAATAAGTATCTTTGTCTGTTATGCTTTCACGGCAAAAGAACTAGACCGATTTTGACTTGCAGCAATCTTGAACCCAAAAACGGATGGATAGACTACTCTTACCTAGTACCTGACTCGCGAGTGAAGCCGCGAGTGAAAACTAAAATATATTTATAAATCGAAAACCGTTCCTAAAAGTCCACACATATTTTCTAGTGCTCACGGCTAAAATTCTATTGACTATGGTAAACTGACACAAGGGACATAACATCTTAGTTTCCAAGGTTGGTAGCGCATTGGTGATGTAAGCGATGGTTAACATTTCTTACACTGCCAATGTCTATAGGGCGTTGGTGACCACTTACCATCAGGTGGCCTATTTGCTCGTCCGCATTCCTATTCTATAAAAAAGTGTAGTTTTTTTTTTATAAGATGTGTTTATTTTTTATATCATTATGAATGTATTTTATAAAATTTTGTAACTCTTTGACGAACCCATCTTATAACGCCTTAAATAATAGTACGTAAATTATACGCGGGTTAAGTCGTGAACTTGAAATACACAATTTAAAAAATAATTCGATAGTCGTGGTACATTCCATATAACAACAAATAAAGGCGGCGTTGACATATTCATCACTGAGATTGTATTTGAATGGAAACGAAAATCCCCTTTACGATATTAATTGCTTTTCGAAATACAATGGGGATATTTAAATCGTGCGGTGTATAATAATAATTGATTAAAGCATACTCATTAGAGTCACTATAATTATGTTTAATGGCGGATAAATATTGTTTCATATTTGCAATAAGTCAAGTTTATTAACTATATTCGATATCTTTTATCTTTATAAATGTTAAATTAATATTTTACGCCAATATTTATTGTGTTAAGTGTGGTTTAGTGTCTAGATCATGTGAATCTTAACCAAAGATTGTGGATTAAATATAATTTATATCGCGCTCGGCAATGAAAGAAAACAAAGTAAAAAAGCATTTGTCGAATTCCTAAGTCCCGCCATATGTGTGTCCACCAACCCAAATTGGAACAGCGTGGTGGTATAAGCTTCAAACCTACTCCTCGAGAGGAAATAAGCCTTTGCCTAGCAGCGAGACATTTAAAGGTTACTTTTTATTAATTGTACTATATGAAATAAATGTCAAAGATATTATATACGTTTTAAAATTATATTATATATATTGAAACGTACTTTATTTAAATCGGTTCTTAAAACGTCTTTGAATTGTCATTTTCCAAGATTAAATTAAGTGTAAAGCTATGAACGAATCGATTCTAAATCGAAGCTTACAGAAATGATAAGTGAGGTTCCCTTAGAAGTATTGTATCGTATTATTAAAGATTTAAGCGTTCATTAATATTAGAAAGTGTAATAAATATCGGCTTAAGATATGCTAATATGGCCCATATTAAGTTTATACTGGGGATTACTGGGTAAAAACCTATTGATAGGATTTAATCCCTAATTTAAAACTCGAACGAGGTTCTAATCCTCATGATTGAAATTGGGCAGAATATATTTCGTTTAAAATATATACAGTTAATTTTTTTTAAATACCATAGTATGTTTAAAATCTAAATTAATTTATTCATTTAAAATCATCACATAAAAGTTTTAATTTGTAAAAAAAAAGTGCTATAGTAAAACATAAATAGGTTTTTTTTTTATCTGGTTATTAAGGCATGATATTTTAATTATGTGCCAGAAAAAAAGTATGAAAAATGCCAATTTAATCATTTACCACCCTCGATATTTAATATTAACTCGCATTCGATGTATCAAGCTCAATAAATAACAAATTATAGGGTCGTTAGTTATCCTCTACACAACCGGCGTTATGGTGTCCCTACACGTAGAGTACAATAGTGGGATAGGCCATACGCCAATTCCTCGTGAATTCACAATACCCATTGAATGCTTTACGAGGCGATACAGGACTTTACGAGGACGTGGGCCTGAGTTTGTGAACTCCCAAGTGTTCGAATATACCACTGCATATTAAAGCCAGTTTAGAATTGTTTGGCATTTCACGATAGGTATTTGGTTCACGTAGCTTATGGGTAATGGGTAATTCGGGATTATTGGGGGGCGGGGATACTGCGATGCTATGCCTTTATGCTAGTTAGGAAATAACAAGGATATCTCGAATGAATCAATTAGGAATCCATTCTGGTATTATATAATAGGAATGAAAGTTTCAATGAAAATGAATGACTATTATAAGAATAATAAATAAAATAATTTACTCTCGACATCGTACGCGATATTGGATTTACTTTTTTTTGGTAATTTATTTTCTATGGATACAATGGTTTCCAATGGATCTATATAAAAATACGTATTTATTTTTATCTGTGTACGTATCGATACAGTGACTACACTTTTTTTATTTATAAATATACTCTTACAACAAATTTACAACGTAAAGTAAATCATTTCATAATAACTTTGAACTTAAATTTGTTGTATTCCTTTACAAGCAAAGTCTAAATATATCTATGTTTTCTTTCTATCTTTTATTCAGATGCAATCTCGTAATATTATTGCTCAAGTCAACAATAACACAAGGCGACGTATGAGGTTTATTATAAGGAATATGACACGAGTTGCTTTGTTCAAAATTCTATTATTTATTTTTTGTTAAAAGTAAGATTTGTGAATATATAGCATGTTCTTGCAATGTATAATAGAATTTTAAAAGGGCGTTTTATTTCTTTTTCAACAATTGAATGATTTAACTGGCAATAAGGGAAAAATTCTTATACTTTGTTTTGCGATTCGAATCAGTAACGTTAAAAATATTACATTTATATGTTTTCCGACTTCCGTGCATATGTTATGTATATTATGTAAGAGCATGTGACAATTATAATAAACGCTACTCTAATATAGATATCTTTAAGGAAAATTTATTTAAGTTCTTAGAAGCCTTAAAAAACTGTATTTGTCATTAATATTCCTATATTTTTATTTTTTTTGTTCTGCTTTTTAAATTACATTTTAATATTTTATATATTTTGAATATACATTGAATGTAAAAGTAGAAATTTGTTGGCTTATGTGAGACTTATTTTGTTACCAAATGCTTATGTATTATATTATGCTGTATATTTTCCAAATAAATCAATAAATAAATAAATAAAATGTCGCCGTAAAATATTGAACGGAGCATTAAAAGCCATAAAATCTCGATATTTTATGTATATAATTTAACTGAAATTGGCTATTCATATCAAAAAATAATATGCGCCTAACGATCCTTACAATTATGCGGTAACAGATAAGATATAACCTCGTTCCTACGACATGTAAAAAAGTAATTAACATATAAATATGTATATAAGCTTATATAGTCATCACGAAAGTCCCTCACAAGCATTGAGCGGCGTTTTATTCCAAGCTTTAATTGCTTATATGAATGTACCCCTATAATCCGTTGAACGAGGGTGCGACTCATTATAAACTAAGCACCTTGTTCAATCACGTGTCTCAACAGACATTCGCTTTCTTACAAGTATATATAATCGATGAAACGCAATCCATTCAAATTATTCTCATCGTAAATGTCTCGAGCGCACAAAGAGTTCCCCATTCATAACATTACAAAGAGGCATTGAGTCGGTGATCAAGTTGAATATTAACACCGCTAAAGCAACTACCAGACGAAATAACGCATCGACGCGGCTCACTCACTTCCAACGGTCGAGGCTTTCCACGCATTATATTACGGAATGCAGCCTCTAGGATTAAACGACGATAAAGTACTGATCGGTGATTCATAGCGTAACCGTGTAACCGTGTGATACACTCTTAATATGACAACACTAATGCTTAAGTAAAAAGGTCTTTTATTCGGTTGTCGATGAAAGTATACTCTAGTCTGATAGAAGGGCGCAGCAGAGCTTTTGTTAGGGAACGATTCATATTTTTATGCATTCATACGTAAGGCGATTATGATATTGATTTCCTTTTATATCTCTTGAATGGATATTATATTAATTCGAACTTGTTATGTTAAATTGATAAAGTTAATTAATAAACTTCTGTTTATTTATACAAAGGAACCAAATATTATTGTAACTGAAAGATTAGCGTAGTTATCGAAATAATTGATTTTGCGGAATTAATAGCGGTATAAATCCTATCATCGCTATTTTGCATACCAAGCATATATATATATATATATATTAAAATATGCAGGCTAATCCAAATCGTGTTTTTTTACGCTTAAATTCTATATATATTCGAAATACAAAGAGATCTATCAGAACTCAATAAAAAGAGCTTAATTTATTCTTTGTTTAAATTTAGATTTAAACGTTATACTCAATTATCCTTCTTTAAAGTAGGTTATAATGATCCCAAAAGGAATTAGATACTATACAATATTGATGTATCAAGTCATAGCAACGCGTTACACGACGACTTTTGAATATTAAAACGACTAGTCACGAATGCTGAATGAAAAATAGAAATAATAGCGATGCGTACGAAACGGTTAGTGTAGCCGAATTTCCATTCGGTCGGTCCTTTAGGCGTGATTATATTATATTAATTTACATATAAATAGCTCGAATCATGATATTACAGAGGTAGAGATACTTAAAGTCATGAAAGAAAAAAAAAAGCTGATAAACGAATATGTTTTACGACGAATGGGTTAATCAAAAAAAGAAAGAGAGAGTTAGAAGTTGCTTTTCCATTAGTGTCATTCGTTTTCTTTTTAGGTACCACTAAAAACATTTCGAAAAAGTAAAAAGTTATAAAGACCATCAACAAAGCTTGGCCAAGGATTATTTTACCGTATTTTTTACGGTAAAATAATTGGTAAAAGGCTTGGAGCTCATACCGCCATACTACGGCACTTTGGCGAAGTGCATTGTTTTTTTATTTATTTATTGATCCAAATTACAACTTATCTTATTTCTAATACAAAATAATAACATTGATGGTATAATGAATAATGCAGCAAAAACGTAACTAAGTTAATTGTAGTATGTAATAACGCTAAGCAACCTAAGTTCGATTAAAATTCTTCTCCGTACTAAGTGAACTGTATGAAGGTTGGAGTACATATTGTATATATTCTTTCAACACAAGGTTAATTATCAAACACCAATTTTAGAAACCGCGATATTTGGTTAAGTTTTGTCATCTATGCGTTGGGATTTTTTTCATTATACATATATGTGTATATAATGAAATGCCATATATAACATGGTATATATACTACATAGTATATTTTACTATAAAAAATCTTAATTACATGAATACGATACCACCCAGACTATTCCATTTGGATTTATTTTTAAGGTTTATTTTATTGTATTTTGTTGACAATTATTTCGTTTTATATACATATATTTTTTATTGTATACATACGGTATTTAATACATTTAAACGTAAAAGACAATTGAATGTCCGAAGGTTGAACATTTAATTATAATTCAATTATAATTACATTGTTCATTTTAAGTATACCTGCAATTATTTATTTCCCAAAGATGATTCTCAGCGTTTAAACCGCTGGGCTATTATAACTTGCAAAATAGTATTTATCATTACAACGCGCGGATAAACAGCAAAATACCGATTATTCGCGTGTATAATGACTAGGCACAGTGATCGTGTGTCGTGATTGGTCAATCGTCGTGACCACGATGTGTTTGTAACACAAACGATTCCTTGCAACATCGTACGATTGATGTACTCGTATTTATTTATATACTTATTTGTAAATTTGACCTTGGAGTAATAGTCCAAAAACTTTCATTAAAAATATAACACATCACATTGCCTCTACTGACCGAATGACTGGTTCAATTTTCGCCTAGGATCGGACTCGATTCGAAGGAAAATATGCGGCTAGCATTCTTGCCACCATTAAAAATGACCACGTGGTCAATTTGAACAGTAGCTATTTTTAATTTTAATTTGTATATATTTAGGCTTTAATATATTAATAACTTATAAATTTAATAAAGCTATGAATCTTTCTTTATAATAATTATTTTCGGAAACCATGAAAAAAAAGATTTAAAAACCGATTTTTTTATTTTGTTTTCCTAATATTAGTTAGGACCGAGAAAATGGACTAACTTATGAATAGTCACTAATGCCTTAATAATTATTTACGTCAAAAAACACACGGTCAGGAATAACATGTAAAGTTAAATCCTATAACGTCTAATAAAAGGGTTTTTTACTCTTATTTATTAATATATAATACATATGTTATGTATATTATATAACCTTCTCCTCAAAAAGGGAGAGGAGGCCTTAGCCCAGCAGTGGGACATTTACAGGCTCTTACTACTACTACTACTAAAATCAATCAATCAATCAACAGCCAATCGTTGTCCACTGCTGAACATAGGCCTCTCCCAAGGTGCGCCAAAGCTCCCTGTCCTCCGCCTTCCGCATCCAGTTGGTGCCCGCCACCTTCTTAAGGTCGTCGGTCCACCTGGCTGGAGGGCGCCCTACGCTGCGCTTGCCGATTCGCGGTCTCCACTCTAGGACTCGTCTGCTCCAACGGCCATCGGTCCTACGACATACGTG
Organism: Nymphalis io; assembly: GCF_905147045.1. Taxonomy (NCBI): domain Eukaryota; kingdom Metazoa; phylum Arthropoda; class Insecta; order Lepidoptera; family Nymphalidae; genus Nymphalis; species Nymphalis io. The sequence continues at coordinate 2,963,169 of NC_065902.1, read as the reverse complement.
ACCAGCCCACTGCCACTTCAGCCTGCTAATTTTGCAAGCTATGTCGGTGACTCCGGTTCTTTTCCGGATAATCTCATTTCTGATCTTATCCTTCAAAGATACTCCGAGCATAGCTCGCTCCATAGCACGCTGAGCGACTTTGAATTTGTGGACTAGTCCCGCAGTTAGTGTCCACGTTTCGGCACCGTATGTCATGGCAGGTAAGACGCATTGGTTGAAGACTTTCGTCTTCAAACATTGCGGTATAGACGACTTGAGGACTTGACGAAGGTTGCCAAATGCTGCCCATCCCAAGCGAATTCTTCGATCGGCTTCCTTCTCGAAGTTGTTCCTACCGACTTGTATTATCTGTCCTAGGTAGGTATATTCACTAACAACTTCGAGAGGTTTCCCCTCGACGTATATCGGTCCCGGCACGACATGCCTATTGAACATGACCTTGGTCTTGTCCAAGTTCATACCGAGACCGACACACCGGGAAGACTCGCCTAGGCTACGCAACATTTCGGTGAGTTGTTCCAGCGACTCTGCTATGATGACGATATCGTCGGCAAATCGAAGGTGTGAGATGTACTCGCCGTTTACATTGACTCCATACCTAGTCCAATCCAGCGTTTTGAAAACGTCTTCCAACGCGTTGGTGAACAGTTTCGGGGATATTACATCCCCCTGTCTCACCCCTCTGCGCAGTTGGATCGCCTTCGTCTTACAGTCCTGGATGTGGACAGTCATTGTAGCGGCGTTGTACAGACATCTCAGTACCTCGATATATCTACAATCGATATGACATCTCTGCAATGAGTCGAGCACTGCCCAGGTTTCGATGGAGTCGAAGGCTTTCTCGTAGTCCACAAATGCCATACACAGCGGCTGATTGTACTCTTCGGTCTTCTGCACAATCTGCCGAACAGTATGGATGTGGTCCACGGTGCTGTAGCCTGATCGAAAGCCGGCTTGCTCTGGGGGCTGGAACTCGTCAAGTCGTCTGGCGAGACGGTTCGTGACGACTCTTGAGAACAGCTTATACACGTGACTCAGGAGGGAGATTGGTCTGTAGTTTTTCAAGAGGGTTTTATCACCTTTCTTGAAAAACAGTACCACCTCACTCCCGCTCCACGTTTCCGGGGTCTTGCCATGTTGGATGACGGAATTAAAGAGGCTTGCTAGCTCTTTCAGGACCGGAGTCCCCCTGCCTTAAGCAACTCTGTTGTGATTCCGTCATCTCCCGGAGCTTTGTTGTTTTTAAGCTGTTCTAGAGCCGCCCTAATCTCTCCTTGGTCAACGACCGGGAGCTCCTCGGAGTAATGGCGCATAAGAGGGGCGCGCTGGTCATCAATACTGATTCCCACGGGTTTATCCGATCCGATCCGATAAAACCTCTCTACTTCTCCGATAATCTCAGGCCTAGAGGTAACGACCCCACCATTTTCAGTTTTAAGTTTTGTCAGACGCGGCCTCCCAAACTTGCGAGCGAACACTTTCGATCCCCGATTTTGCTCAATCGCAGCCTTGATGGCACGGGTATTGGAGCGTCGGAGATCGCGTCGCGTCAGCGTTTTTATTGTTCGGTTTAAGGCCTTATCTGACAAAAACGATGGTAGTTCTCGTCGTTTTCTCATGAGCTCGAGTGTCTCAGCAGAGAGTTTTGGTGCGTTGTCTCTTCTCTGTGGCGGAAAACACTTGCGGGATGTGTTTTGCAGTATTTTGACCAGCGTGTCGGTTCTCTCATCAATGCTGCTTATGGTTTCCAACGCGGTGAATTGATTTTGAAGTTCCATTTGGAACTTTTCGGAGCCTTGAGCAGCTTGGAGCATGGTAGGTCGGAGAGTAGACCTTATCATTCTCGATCTTTCGGCTTTTAAGTTGATATTTAGAGTGCCTCGAACCAAGCGGTGATCACTTCCGGTATTAAACCTGTTGATCACTGAAACATCTCTAAATATGTGCCTTTTATTCGAAATGATAAAGTCTATCTCGTTCCTTGTCACGTTATCGGGGCTTCGCCAGGTCCACCTCCTCTGAGGCTTCTTTTGAAAGAAAGAATTCATCAAAAAAAGCCCCTGCGCTTCGAGAAAGTTTACCAGCATTTGCCCCCTGTGATTTCTGCAGCCCAAGCCGTAAGGTCCGACTTTCGATTCACCGCTATCTTGTACTCCCACTTTAGCATTAAAGTCTCCCATAACAACATTGTAGTGGGCCCTCGAGGTGTCGTTGAGGGCCTTTGCGATGTCCTCGTACATCGCTTCGACCACATCATCAGAGTATGTCGAAGTTGGCGCATATACCTGTACGACCTTCAGGGAGTACCTGTCGGAAAGTTTTAGGACAAGGTACGCTACCCGGTTCGACACACTACTGATTTCCACAATGCTGCTAATGAGATCCTTTTTGACTAGAAAACCGACACCACCCTGGGAGAGGTTATCACCTTCGCGGAAGTAGAGTAAGTTACCGGACTCTAGAGTTATCGTATCCTCCCCCTGTCTTCGGACTTCAGATAACCCCAGTATATGCCAGTTTATATGACTTAACTCTACTTCTAATTCGGCGAGGTGATGGTCCAGCCTCATCGAGCGTCCATTATACGTTGCCATTTTCAGTCGCTTTATACGGTAGCCTGCCGTGAACCGGTGATTCTTAGCACCCCCTGCCCTGCCGATACCGCGACCGCTACCTTGGTCGGGCCTAGCGGGCTTGCCGGTAACTGGGGGCCTTTTTTTGGGCGCATCTGCCATTAAGGGAGGGGTTTGCCCATACTCGCCGCGCTGGGCAGGCGTGTTGGCGAGCGCAGTAGGGGGTAAGATGTTTATGGGAGGGGGGACGCTGCTGCCCATCCCCCCTTTTCCCCGTCCCTCAGTCGCCTCTTACGACACCCACGGGATGAGATTGGGGGAGTACTATTCTAAGCCGGTACTCCACGGCCACTACTAAAATGTTATGTATATTATATAACTATATTAAGTCTCGTGCAAAACGATTAATATGAACTAACCTATCACCCGTTGTACGGAAAGCGTTACATTTATCATCTCATTTATGTTGAAAAGGATTAATAGTGTGTTACAAATAAATCCAGCTTATGCTACTGTTCACTTTATATTATTTTTCAAAGTAAACGTGGTAATGTGGTTATTGTGACTTATCCTCGAAAATCAGACTTCGCACCATTATATGAAGACATGGTACAAAACTACGTTGTAATTTTTATATTATCTGTTAAAGTTTTTTTTTAATTAAAATAAAAAAAAGTTTTCTTTATTCCAGTAAGTTCTCATTGATTGACTATAAAGATACCAACAATGGTACTTGTAAAGTCATACCAGTGTAGATCATACCGAGAAAAACCGACAAGGTGCTCAGTCGTTACTTTCTTTTTAATATATATACAAATATTCACAATACAATTTAAAAATCCTGTATGGAATTAAACGAATACGAGCCCCAAGCTTTTTTGTAACCATTTTTCACATACAAAATTGACGACATAACTTTATCCTACAGTACAGTAACAGCCTGTAAATGTCCGACCGCTGGCCTAAGGCCTCCTCTCCCTTTTTGAGGAGAAGGTTTGGAACTTATTCCATGCAGGTTTCTTCACGATGTTTTCCTTCACCGAAAAGCACGAGATGAATTATAAATAGAAATTAAGTACGGTGTATATTCAGTAAGTGAATATTCAGAGGTGCATGCCCGGGTTTGAACCCACATTCGTCGGTTAAGATTCATGCGTTCTTACCACTGGGCCATCTCGGCTTTATCCTAGCGTCGAGCAAATTATCTTGACAAAGTTAAGTTACCTTGAAAGCAATTTTAGGGAAAAATTGTAAAATTAACAATCGATCTATAAGCCCGTGTGACGATCCCTATTATTTTTATTATGAAGAGCCTATGGTGTTAATCGTTTCAGTGTTGCCGGAACGTGGATAGCATGATTACCATCAACAAATTGTAAATGTTTTGATAAAATTGCAACTGTCAAATATTTTAGTGTATGGAAACGTTCGAGTTTTTCAATACATATTAAATACCATAATTAATTAAATATACATGCCGAACTCTTTCGCCTCGCGAAGAACAAGAAGGAGTATTTAAAGCTGACTGCCAACCTTCGCTAGTCGGAGTGGCACTCGAAGAAGAAGAAGAATGAAATTTTATTGTAAGCAAATTTTGACGTGTCATTCCCACGTCAACTATTTTGCTTCAATAAAAAAAATAATGTTAATATGGCTAAGTAGAGATAAATAGTTTCTAGTGATCGCCAATAAACTTTATATCAACTCGATGTAACTTTGTATTTTCTAAATAAACTTTGGATATACTTACTATATCCCAGACAGAAAAAAAAACTGTGCTTATAGATGAGCTTAGTTTCTTTTTGCTTAGTCATACACTATTACTTTAAATATATTATGATGAATATCTTAATGACTTCTGATTTGAGTACATTGTGTTATCGATAAGATTATTTTGTGAGCTATTTTCAGAAGTTAACAACATGTTTTAAGTTACATAAAGATTTTTTTTTTAATAATGTATTCATGCAATTTCAAATAGATAGATATAAAATGAAGTAGTATACTAGTCATCGATGTTATAACAAGATTTTATTAATTGATTTTACATAATTAACATGAATATAACGTTATTCCAGATCATGCTTTTGTTTTAAATTAAGAAATAAATACAAAATAAATCAAATGCTTAAAATATAAAATAATTTTTACAAACTTTACGTCATACATTATTTAAAAACTTGCATCTAAAATTCAAGTAAGTCAAGTACCTAGCTTACTTACCTAGCTTTTTAACATTAAAATGTACATTTTATCATATGTGTTCAGATTTATCTAAAAATGTCAATGCCAAAAGTTACTTTCTGAACAATGAAACCGTAACAAGAAAACTTTGTGATTTATACAGGCTCGTCATAAATTTTAACGTGCGTAGCAATATCAGTGAACATTTTTATATCTTTGAAATATAAACAGAAAGCCACATAGTCTCTATGTGAACCGTAATATTTTCCTACAAATGCTCAAAGATTCATATTTAAAATTATATATATTATTTATATTTTACTATAGGGCTTTGTACAAGTCCGTCTAGGTAGGTGTCTACCATTCAACAGATATTATACCGCTAAACAGCAATCCTTATTATTATTGTATTGCGATTTTAAGGGTGAGTGTGCCAGTTTAACTGCACAAAAGACATAAAACATAATATTGACGATATAAGTAATGGTTAATATTTCTTACGGATTTGAAGACTAAGTGAGCCAGTATAACTACAGACCCAAGGAACATAACATCCTAGTTTCCATGGTTGGTGGCGCATTGGCTATGTGACCTAATATTTCTTACAGCACCAATATCCATGGGCGGCGGTGACCACTTACCATCAGGTCCTTTTTCTCGTTCACTTATAACATAAACAAAACTTGATTGGATAACTCATCACTCTCGCTTTATATATATAATAATAATAATGTCCTCCAGACCGATTTCGGCCACGGCATCCAATTTCAAGAGAGATTAGCCAACTGCGCATGAGATATTATAGTGCACTAAGTGTGCGCAAACACAGGTGTACCCTCTATTCCCTAACTCTCATCATCCGGTGGGACGGCAATCCGACATGACCGGAAAGAGTTCAGGCGCAGGACGAACGGCTTTACGTGCTTTCAAGGGAGTGTACACACTTCCAACTTCCAGACTACGAGCTGCTACTGAGAATTTTCTGACAGAAAAACCTAATAAATTTTTATTGGCCTGACCTCCGGGTCAGTGGCCTTACATCAAGCTACTAGACCAACGAGGCAGCCAATATATATAATGGGAACATTAATATTTTATGTTGGTATTCATTTACCATTAGTGCTTACCTTAACTTGTTGCTTGACAAAATTGCCCCGCAACATTGTATGTGTATTCATAAAAATGCTCAGCAATTACATTACTATTATTATGAATTTTAACAAAATTTATCGTTTCATACTCGTGTGTATGGACAAACATAAATTTGAAAAATGTTTCAAGCGCTACACCTTTTTAAAAGCATATATTTTTTTTACATTTTTATCATTCCTTTTTATCTTCATTTCCTGATGGTGTACATAGTATGTGTTTGTCCAAAAATCCTTCTCAGAAAAATGCATTGTAAAAGAGCTTTCATTTTAATTAACAGATGTTGCAAGCTCCAGATGTTGGATTAATAAGTGCGGCTCTAAAACAACATAATGGCTACTAACATTTATATAAGACTAATAAAAATGTGATTTGGAATTAATTCCAGACTGTTCCTATCCTATATGGGTCAATATTTTTTTAATGATTATGTACTAGTGAACAAAGTACCACTTTTGTTCACATTTTCAAATTCTTGTTCTATTCTTCAGATGAGTAACATGTTATTGTTTAGTAGACAATACTTGTCAGTGATTAGGAATGAATCAGCAACTTTCGCATTGCTCGGTCCCGATAACAGTTGTGTATTTAATGAGGTTTTTTGACAGTAATATTAGTTTAATAATTTACAATTTCAATAGAAACAGCCCCCTAAAAAGCCATAAAAACAATATCCAATACTTTTTATTAAAAAAGTATTTTTTTACACCAACCAAACCAAACCAACCAAACAAAACTATGTTAAATAACCGAGAAATGCAGACATTTTTTTTCATCGACGGTAAAGAGACAAAGGAGCGCAACATAAAACGCACGATTTACTAAAAATTAAATGAACTTAGGAATAAAACTGACGTACGCAAGTTTGCATAATTTTCCTGGCAGCTCTGATGCAGATAAAAAGGAAAAAGTGTAAAAAAAAAAAAACACTGCTTTTAACACCTGAGCTGAGTACGGACGTGCGAGGCCCGAAATGTCAGCCACATTGCAACGAAAGCGTTAAATCTGTAAAGGCGTAAGACAAAGGCGACTTTCCTTGTCATATTTATGAATAGAAAAACCTTAAAAATACTTGAGTATTTTTTAACATTGATGTGACAAGCTCCGATGCATAGCAAATAGCGCAAGAACGAGATAGTTATGATCTATCAAGTATAAAAATTGCGATGGCATAACTCTAAAATCAAAATAAACATTTTAAGTGGGTTCTTACATTTCTATCATTTCACATGATCGAATTTCAACTTTAAATTGAAAGTTACCACAGATTCGGAATGTAGAAATTATTAACTAGATAATTTATTAATATAAAATACGCATTATTGATTTATGTATATTTATTTTTAAATAAGGTTAAAACTTATTTGGCAAAGTCAAAAACATTTGCGAGATATTATAATAAAAGCGAATACTTGCTCATGGAAGAAAAGTTTCTCCTATTCCATAAAAGATCGTGTCGATTATAGTTGCTAAAAAATATAAATAGGCATTGTAATGCATGTCAGGTATTAGTATGCTAGCTAAGTATTATATTATTTTGGTCCAATAACTCACACATAAACATCATCGCCATTATATTATTATTTTATATTCATAATGATATATAACGAATATTTCTAAATGACATTTAATTGGTAACTCATAATATTATAAGTAATTCTGTGTCCTATATGTTACCTATCTTTACTATAGAGCTTCCAGCTTTAGTCCATTTGGCACAATCGTCTGTCACTTTGTATTCTTACTACAGCATCTACATTCTCAATTTATTATCTGAACGAAGCGATCAATGACACGTCCTGCGTGACATTGACGAAATAATATAGCAAATATTTTTCTGAAAAAACAATGCATATCTTAATACGGTGCGCTTATAATTTGTACCACGCAGAGTATAGTATAATGTGCTCGCACAGCGTGACCACGAAGCATGACCGACTGCCTGCCGTGTCTCCGTTGTTTACAGCCTAGTGCGATATTGGAGTCGACACGTTTGTACGCTGACATGTTCGGTGCCACATTTTTTAATGATTAATGTGAGAAAGTCAAAATACGTGAAATATCTGTTTTAGTATTAACAAAGCCGTTAGTTATACAAATGACATTAATATTAATTAGACGGAGTGAAATAGCACTAGACAAGGAACTGTAAAATTAGCCAACTATTTTCACATTTAAGCAACTTGATATACTTTGCTTGTTAGATATATCAACAGTACCGTAACAGCACGTGAATGTCCCACTGCTGGGCTAAGACCTAATCTCCCTTTTTGAGGAGAAGGTATGGAGCTTATTCCACCACGTTGGTCTAATGCGGGTTGGTGGAATACACATGTGATAGAATTTCAGTGAAATTAGTTACATGCAGGTTTCCTCACGATGTTTTTCCTTCACCGTATAGCACGAGATGAATTATAATAACAAATTAAGCACATGAAAATTCAGTGGTGCTTGCTCGGGTTTGAACCCACGATCATCGGTTAAGATTCATGCGTTCTTACCACTGGGCCATCTTGGCTATATCGGTTAGATATATGATTCTGTATTAAAATATATACCATAACAATAACATTTTACTCAAATACTTGCACACACAAAAAATCATTTAATTTCATCACAAATTAATACATATTTATAACGATATATAATAATAGCAGAAAGTTGTAAATGAGAAACTAATTTTAGATACACTTCAAACAATTGAATATCAATGGAACAGAAACGATAGGTTCATATCTTGTGGCTGTAATTACACTGACCTATTCACCCTTCGAATCGGACCACTGGAACACAAAGCAATATCGCTTGATAGATCTTTGTAATACCACCAGTTCAATGCTTATTAGTCACTACGAAATCACACACATGCTATTTATACATGGAGCCGGAACAGAAATCCAGGTTTTGGGAATCCGAGGCCTCTAGACACTTTGACATTTCAGTCACCACTTCTTATGGGTTAGAGTAAAAATATAATATTATTTTTGCCTGGGTGTCTCGGCTGGCCGGACCTCTAAGCGGTGCCTTGCAGACCTTCTCATAAATCCGTAGCAACCGGAATCTATTCATAAGATCCGATCCGATATTTTTTAATTGATCCCCTGCGTTTGGATAAAAAAGTAAGAAAATGTGTCTTACGTAAATACTGTAGCACAAAAAGAGAAAGCCTTTACTCAGCTGATAAACATTAACTGGCAATTACTATACTATTATATATGTAAACATTAAAATTGCATAATTTACCGAAACAGCGCTTTAATTTCAGAATAGAAATATAAATCGTTTTTTAACATGTAATCTTTTATCAGCAATTTAAGCTTGCGTTAAGCATTTTAAATAAATTAGATAAGTAATAATAGCTTACGTTAATATATTCACAATAACGTTACGTTATTTGAGTTAAATTATATGGTTGTAACTGGTTAAGTATAATTTCCGTAATGCAAATAATTGCGTCCACCCACAGGGTATTTAAAAAACTAATCAAAGGTTTTGCATTTCAATTGAATTTGTTTATTAAAATAAACGTCAAATTAATGTCATTTTTAAGAGAGAAAATAGCAACATTAGCAATTTATTTGATGTAATCTATATTGCTATTTATATTATTTTTTTTCCCAAGAAAAAAATACTTTAAAATTCACCCGAGCTATACTGAACACAAAATGAATTATGAAAATGTTTCCTAATATTATAAATTTGTATTTGAGTTTGTTTGTATGTTTATTTGTTATGCTTTCACGTCTTTACTGATTTTCCGATCATTATGATCATAAACAAAAAAAAATGTATTTTTTTGAACAATTGATGATATATAACACTAGTTTTGCCTGCAGCTTCGCCCGCGTGAGACGGGACATATTATACCTTATGTCCTCTTCTGTACCCCTGACAACGTGCATGCAAAATTTCATGTTAATCGATAGAGTAGTTAAGACGAGAAAGGGTAACAAACAAACAAACAAATTCACTTTCGCGTTTTTATCTTTAGTAAGGATAATTTAACATCTGGAGATAATCAGGGTTACTTGTAAAAAATGCTAAGGGTGATTAGATAAACAATGCTTTATCTTTTTCTTTTGAATGTCATATCATTAATGACAAAAAGAGAGAAATCGGTTTTTACAAGCTTTTTTTTTTTAATTAAATTGTTTCAAAACCTAAATCGCTATTCATCCTATATTTTCATAAGGCGTAATAGAATACATACAACAAAGCAAGGTCGTAATATAAATAGGAGTGTTATTAAATATATAGAATGTAAGCTACAAGTGACAAAGGAATGTTGGAAAATTTTGATTAAATATCAAAAGCGTTTCCATTACGAAAAAATATGAATAATTTGCCAATGAACAATTTTATTTGCAACTATGTTTTTATTAAACGGGATTTTGACCACACTGCTTTATCAAATTCATATATAAATAGAGATGAAAATTTTATTGTGTAGTTGATTAATGTGAATAAAAATTTCAATATTGTATTTAAAATGTGAAATGTTCGCAGTATTTTTTTTATAGAATAGGAAGGCGGACGAGCGTACAGCGCCCACCAACGCCCATAGACATTGGCATTGTAAGAAATTTTAACCATCGCTTACATCACCAATGCGCCACCGACCTTGGGAACAAAGTTGTTATGTCCCTTGTGTCTGTAATTACACTGGCTCACTCACCCTTCAAACCGGAACACCACAATACCAAGTAGTGCTATTTTGCGGTAGAATATCTAATGAGTGGGTGGTACCTACCCAGGCGAGCTTACACAAAGCCCTACCACCAGTAAAAGTATAATGTCGTGCAACGTTTGTGATAAAAGGTAAATAATATATATTTATATGAGTGTACATAAAAAGCCGACTTGGCCCAGTGGTAAGAACGCGTGAATCTTAACCGATGATCGTGGGTTCAAAGCCGGGCAAGCACCACTGAATTTTCATGTGCTTAATTTGTAATTATAATTCATTACGTTGAAGGAAAACATCGTGAGGAAACCTGCATGTGTCTAATTTCACTGAAATTCTGCCACATGTGTATTCCACCAACCTGCATTGGAGCAGCGTGGTGGAATAAGCTCCAAACCTTCTCCTCAAAAAGGGAGAGGAGGCCTTAGCCCAGCAGTAGGACATTCACAGGCTGTTACGATACGATACGATACATATTTTTACGGATACGCTTGTTACGATCAGCAAATCAATGCTCAAAACTAAGCAGTTGAATTTGTAATATCATTTGAAAGGTTTTTTTTTTACATGCAATATTTGAAACTAGGCTAGAACTTTTATGGCTTCATGTGTTTGTAATGTGCTTCCATACTCTGTAAGGTTATCAATGCTAAAACTCACATAATAGATCTATCGTTCAATCGATTGACCTCATAACAAATATTTGTTTTGTGTGATTGCAAGCCACAACAATGTGTGTACAGCCATGGTGTGTTATTTTCACCTTTTATAACTAAACCTATTTTATACAGTTATATAAAGTCTGTGATTTTATATAACTGTATAAAAACAGGAACAAAGAAAATGAATGAATATAAATTTATTTTCTAGTAGTTTTATATTTGAGTTTACTTCGAAAAATATAAAAGTACAATTCCTACAAGTTTAGCTTCCGCGTTTGAAATGAAAGAACAAAATATACACTTACTTATTAACTTAAACTTAACTTCAAATAAAACGAAAAGTATCCTGGCTATGTGTTTGTACACAAAGAAAATTACAAGTTCCTAAGAAACACCTTTTAATATTATAGTACGTCTACTCGTGACTTTACATAATAACTATTTATTTATTTAGATAAAGTATTTATTTTATTATTACAATGAATCAATTTTTATTTCTTCAATTTGATTGAAAGCATATTCAGACTGCTCAAATCGTTTAAGAATTTGCAAATAATTAATTGTAATCGATTGGTGTGAATCAGCGATAACACAATAATTTATGGAAGGATTAATGGATACAGGTAGTTAATATTATCTGGGGGCACGGCAATGGCCTCGCCAAGTCCCGCACAGCCGTAACATAGAGGATGTTTCCAAAGCAATTCAAGGCAATTTTGAACTTCTAAAAACTATTTAATATTAAAGTTCTGCGTGGGTTTTTGTACCTATTTATATATTGCATGTATTAGACCTGCTAGCGTTATTTTCCATGATGAAAATTTTAAATAGTAGATTGAATAATATGTATGCATGTGATCATGTAACTATATTAGTTTTTTTTTTCATCAGATATCGATTATCAAGTCATTATATTTGTAACTGAAATAAAAATATTGCGGTCACAATAAATATTCGTAAATAACTAATAAGAAACCAATTTATGACAAAGTTGTTGAAGCAGCTTCCGTAGATAATAAAAAGATAACTGACTTGGTTTTAGTTGAAATCTCACTCAACTCAACTTTTTCCAGTGCAAGGACAAAATTACGAGATTCAAAGTTTTGCATTTTATGTGATAAAGTTTATGGATTTGGGAGTATATATTTGCATAGTCATATTATAATTTGTGAATTTATCTTAATATATAATATAAGATATATTACGTAGTCACGAACTTTTTTCCAACTTTTTATAATCAATTTTGCATTTACGTTATTCGTATAATTCGCTAGGTTTTATCTTTGAATTTTGTGGAAAAATTGGTCTTCATTCTAAATATCGCTTAATATCTGCGAAAGAATTTTCGAAATCAGACGAGTAGCTTCGGATATCCCTTCTACATGAAAACTACTAAAGTTTACACCTTTGTAATATTATAGATAATATTGTACTCATTACTATTTCTAAGAAATAATTATTGTGGCTGTTCCCAGAGTATTATTAAATTTCGAATATATAATCATCAAAACTCAATTTATCATTAAATACAAAGGATTCGGTGATAAAAATTAAAACAAAAATTATTCGAGTTTTATTATTGTGACGAATTTCATTAACGAATATACAGATACATTGATAATTATAATTACAATATCTATCAATTTTAATTAAGTATGTTGTATTTATGGATCCATGATAAATATAAAACCGTCAACGAGTTCCGTCAACCACTTATTCCAGTTGATCCTTACGCTACGATAGTTCATAAACGAATGAACCTTAATTTTGCTTTTACACGTGGCCGATAGCTGAGCCAATCTACCACGGCATATTCTCTCACCTACCTATATGTGGTACCCTCTGTCTATATGCATTCGTCAACTATCAAAATTCGATATTCAAAAAACTACGTGGCCAGGACTAAATTGATTTAAATATAGAATATTTCAAACTTTAGCAATATTTAGTAAAGTAATACTTGAGAATATGATTAAAACTACACTACTACACTACTTATACACGTAAAGTAATAGATAGGATAATATACATTACAGAAATATCTTTGAACAAAAAAGATCAGATATAAAGATATGCAACTAAACGTGGTAGCCACTTAGTGTCTATTATTAATACTAAGACTGGACAAGAAACTATAACTACCGAGGGAGAAAAACTAAATAATTTACTAAACTGATTTAATAATTCTAAAAAATAATAATAATTTAAGTTTATATAAGCATATTCTTCTTGATAGTAAATATAATTCGTCTGTTCTGTGATTTCCCTAAAATTTTCCAAATGTTCTACCAAACGATTGTTCTATTTTAATTAAACCTCTAAGTTCTCATGTGAATAGCTGTCGCAATCAGAATAAAGTTCTTTAAACCGAAAGGTTCGATAAACATTGTCTATTTCTAACTTATCTCATTAATAAATCACACATCCACAATCATACAAATTCATCCATTCTATGATAGTAATACCTTCCGGTTTACCCCATAAATATATTAGAATCGCTTGAACTACAAACAGGGAGTAATCAATGTGTTATTACCGTTTCAATAATGCTGGTGGAATAGTTTGTAGAGAGCTATTTCATGAGCTATCAGTAGGTTTACGTTAATCGAATTTTAATTGAGTCATTAATTTACTATTTTAATTTGAATATATGTAATGGATTTAATCAAACAAAACTACTGAATTTATGTATAAAACATAAATCTGCGAAATATTCTTAATCCGTAATAAGTTACAGAGATAAGTAATTTTTTTTTTTAGAATAGGAAGGTGGACGAGTATATGGGCCACCTGATGGTAAGTGGTCACCAACGCCCTTAGAGATTGGCGCTGTAAGGAATGTTGACCATCGCTTACATTGCCAATGCGCCACCAACCTTGGGACCTAAGATTTTATGTCCCTTGTTCCTGTAATTACACTGGCTCACTCACCCTTCAAACCGGAACACAAATATCAAGTACTGCTGTTTTGCGGTAGAATATCTGATGAGTGGGTGGTAGCTTACAGAATAGCCCTACTGACTCTGAAATACATTACAGAATCAACTGAAATTATAACTATGATTAGCGAATTCTATGTTATGCTATATATACATTAAAAACTATTATATGTAAACTTTGAATAAAAAGGGTTATGTAGTTTAAAGTAAAATAACAGCATGTGAATGTCCCAACGCTGAGCTAAGGCTTCCTCTTCCTTCGAGGAGAAGATTTGAAGCTTATTCCAACACGCTACATCAATGCGAATTGGTTGGATACACATGTGGTAGAATTTTATTGAAAAAAGACTCGTGCAGGTTTTCTTACGATGTTTTTCTTCACCGCTTAGAAAGAAATGAATTATAAAAACAAATTAAGCACAAGAAAATTCAATAGTGCTTGCATGAGTTTGTACCCGCAATCACCGGTTAAGATTGACGTATTGTAACCACTGGGCCATCTCGCCTCTTATAAGGTTAATTCGTATTTGTTTCTGATCCTCTGTTTCAAACCTTCTCAAGAAGGCGTTTGCCCAACAGTGGGACACTTACAGACTGTTAATTGATTTTGATGGATGGTGGTGCGATATTGTGTTTTTGGCTCGATTCTTTTCTTAACCGTATAAAACAAAATGGTCTTTAAATGTCATATTACACAACAAGTGCTGGTAAGCTCTAAGCTGGGATTTATTTCGAAACGATGTAAAAGACATCGTGTATTCCGTAGCATCAAGGATTCCGGAGTCTTACAGCATGCGCTGAGGTTAACCACCAAAGAGGGTTTTAGTAAATAGAAACCTCACGTATTGGTTTTTGTGTGTTTCTGAGATTCTCCTTATACCTGTTTTTAATATAGAAATGTACACATTAGAGCAACTAAGGTTTCACAGTTACGCTTTTACGGCTAAACCATTAAACCAAATTTGATGAAATTTTGTATGAACCAAGCTTGTACCTCAAAAAGAACATAAGCTACTTTTTCGTAATAAACACCTGACATGACGCGAACGAAAACTAGTATGAAAAAAAAACGGATAACACGCTATACAAGTTATCTTAAAACGATCACACTATGCTATTTAAATTGCTTAACCTACTCAAAATGCACTTTGCTGTTAAAGATCCCACAGCTCAGTAAGGTAAAAATCGTGATAATATTCACAACAGCGAGGCGGCATTGCCTAGATTCTCAGAGCGCATCGGCTTGAATCACGAATGAGCGTGACCAGGGTATTGATGCTTATGATGTCCTTTGTTATCGAGAGTTGAGTCAGGAATGCGATTACACATGACTTTTTTTTTTTTAATTTTTATAAAGGCAAATATTGCAGTATTGACACCTAATACTGTAAAAAGTATACACATTTTCATACACCATCAAAAACTGCAAATCGTGTAATCTTTTTCTTGTATCTTCTATTACAATTCGCCCGTGTGAGAGCGAGGCAACCTTACGTTCTTTTCTATAACCCTGACAACGTGTATGCAAAATTAGGTGTCGATCATTGTATATAATACTAGTTTTCGCCTGCGGCTTCGCCCGCGTAAAGGGAGGGTGTAGATACCTATGGCTATTATAGGCTATGTTCACTTCTATACTCTTGACAACGTCATGCACGTACCAAAATTTCATGTTGATCGGTTGAGAAGTTAAGACGTGAAAGCATAACAAACAAACTCACTTTCACATTTTTAATATCTGTGTTTCGATTATTGTTTTATTTGAATTCTACTATTAATATTAGAATTAATTTACTAACTGTTGTTCGTTTATTATTATAACACGAAATGTAATATGGCGAACCTTAAACGTTCTATTATTATATTATCATAAAGGTTATTTATGAAGCCGAGATGGCCTAGTGGTGAGAACGTGTGAATCTTAACCGATGATCGTGGATTCAAACCCGGGCAAGTACCACTGAATGTTTATGTGCTTAATTTGTGTTTATAATTGATCTCGTGCTTGACGGTGAAGGAAAACATCGTGAGGAAACCTGCATGTGTCTATTTTAATTGAAATTCTGCCACATGTGTATTCTACCAATCCGCATTGGAGCAGCGTGGTGGAATAAGCTCCAAAACCTTCTCCTCAAAAAAAAAGGAAGAGGAGGCCTTAGCCCAGCAGTGGGACATTAACAGGCTGTTACTGTACTGTACTGTACATATTTATGATAACATAATGCTTAATTCTCAGATAATTGTTACATTCTAATGTAAAAAAAAAATTAACAAATGAAAAGAATAGGTTGGTGATTTAATCGATATGACTCACAAATATTCGTAGTGACGTTCATTTCCGAAGAAACTTTGTGGTTTAACTATTGATTTGCAATTTGAGAACTTCCTTATGAAAACGTTTATGTGTAAACATTGCTTGGATTGAGTGCATAGAGTTACAATGTTATTGTTAACAAAACTAGACGTTAGAATGAGTAGCTAGTGAAATATTTATATCAGTATTAATATAAGCTTAACACGATTTTACTATCATTATATTCTTAACGTATAATAAATTCATAAATGTATTCACAGACTCAAATTTTTCATGTACTAAATTGTTGTTTAACATTGCGACTTAACATATATTCACGAATTGGCAGTGGTGAAATAAGCTCGAAGCCGTCTTTTAGTTAATCAATGGAGCATTTCTGGCAATTACTTGAGTAAGACAAAAGAACAGATGTCTCATCTTGGAATTATTGGTAGTAATTATACAAATTGATAGCAGATAACCAATGTTTGCTATGCTTCAGTAATTCAATCTCAAAGGGATAGTATATTACGTCCCTTGTGATTATAGCACCAAAATATCATGTGACCCGGAATATAATACAAAACATTACTGTGTGAAGATAATTTCCAATCTGATGTGTCTATTTCTGCAAGTATACTAAGCTCTATTGACGATCGCTTGAACGCCCATATGCCTGGCCGTCTCTTTTAAATATTAAATTATATATAAGCCATTGAACTAAATATTAACTATTCAATTAAAATCAAAATATTTTTTATTCAAATATACTTTAACAAGTACTCCAGTAAGAAATCCAGAAATTATTCAATCCACTCATTTCTGCCAGACATATATTCAGTAATAGAATAATAGGCTTTAAATAATATTAATAGTAATAAAATAATAAGATTATTTTTTATAACTTATTGAAGCCCGCTTTGTGGCAACTCAAGTATAGACTGCGGAATTTTATTAAAAATGCACATATATACTTAGCCCTAAAAACGATTGATTATTTTATTAAGACGCAAGCTTGGAATAGTTAGTATTATATATTTAAAACTAAACCTATTTAAATCATAAGACTTAACCGAAATTGTCCTTAGATGTAATGTATTCACAACGATCGCAATCGAATATTTTATTTTCAGCGCAGGCAATATTTACCTATATATTATTTATTTAATATTTATTGCACAACGTATAAATAACATAAGAGTAATAGGAAACAATCAAACAGCGAATGATGCGCAAGGGCAGTCTTAACGCTTATAGCGATCTCTCACAGACAATATATTTTTATTGATTTAAGGAAAATTAGTTATCTTATTGCATTTGGTAATCTTTCTTTTTCTACACGTGTACACCTTCTATACGATCAATGCAAGACATATGGTCTAAAAAATCATATCCAGTAATTCCACTGACCTATACGGAACAACCCAACCGGAGATGTTTGGCGCTAGAGTAATGACTGGCTTACTGTTTACAAAATTTCTCGTGATACCATCTATATAAAATAGTTGCTTAAATAACTGTCTGAATATCCAACAATAAGTATTCGAATTCTATTATTTGTTCTGTATACAAATCAAAGATATTGCATTTTCATTGTACTGAATAATGAAACCGAGTTTGAACACAGCGACCGTTGTTTAAACAGGAATAAAACAAACTCATATCATCGAGTTACCTTCTTGTAGGAGTTTTCTGTATGATTAAATCACGCACACTACATTTCATTAGCCAATTTCATTTTAATTTTAATATTCACCATTCGAAAAGCGTACTAACTGTATAACTTTTCAAACTAGTATAAAAACGTATCATGAATAAAAATAAATTTACAAAAAATGACAAAATAGAATTGAATATAAAAGTTAAGTGGGGATGATAATAGCTTAAGAGATCAGGATCGAACCTGCGACTTTTATATAACAAGGAATATCATTGGTATTTACCCATTTATAAAATATTACAATCAAGTTTTTTTTATTTATTATTGAATAGGTAGGCGAACGAGCATATGGGCCATCTGATAGTAAGTGGTCACCAACGCTCATAGACATTGACATTGTAAGAAATGTTAACCATCGCTTACATCGCCAATGCGCCACCAACCTTGGAAACTAAGATGTCCCTTATGTCTATAATTACACCGGCCCACTCATCCTTCAAACCGGAACGCAACAATACCAGGTACTGCTGTTTTGCGGTAGAATATCTGATGAGTGGGTAGTACAGTAGTACTTTAATTTGAATAAATTATTCTTTTATACATGTATTAATTTAAACTACTAACTAAGGGTTCTTAATTTCAAGAGTTGAGTGTAGTGGAAGCTTAACGAATACATAATGATGGGTCAAAATTGCATGTAAGGATAAAACACTAAATTGCGAATCGGCACGATGCGATTTCGCAACATAGAGTGCTGCGACGCAAATTACTGCGAAATGATTTCGTGCAGCAAGGCGTCTCTAACATGGTTCAGGTAAACATATTTACATCACCTACGAATCTATTCGCTATTTCTTAGGATGTGTCCTGCGAGTTCGCACATTTTCTGCATCGCATCGCATTTTTATGTTACGACCCTAAAACTCGATTTGAATAAGGCATATTTTGATTTCCCGCCTGTGAAAGATGCATCTGTAACGTCTGTATGCATACATTCAATGTTGCTCCATTAAACAACATATAAATCTGATTAGCCCAAACGTTGACTGGTAGAAAATGCCTTCAGGCATTAAGTTTTACCTTTTGTATCAAATATAATTCATTTGGTTAATAAAGTTAAAAAAAATAACAGCTGTTACAAAACGCAAACGTTTTAGATAATTAGTAAATCGAATTAATTATACTTATTATATAAACAAAGTCATTTGTACATAAATATCAATAATAAGAATGTAACAGATTCATATAAGATATAATTATGATACAAACGCGAAAGTCCAAAGGGCACGAACTAAGTCAATGAAGAAACAAATAAATTAAAAAAGAAAAAAGATAAAATAATTATGGTTCGTATACATTTGTTACCAAGACATCCAAATATATTTAATACATATTTGTATCGGTTTTAAATAAAAACATTTCTTCAACATCCTGCACACACGCGCACACATTTTTATTCTTTAATTAGACGTAGAGTTCTTGATCTTTGCTGAGACTTATCTCTAGCCACCTCTTATTCGAAGCATAGTTCTACTGTTCACAGAAGTTCCGAATATCTTCTAAGGAGCGCTCCACGCTCCCCGAAATCTCTTTATATCCCAATGTATAAACTTTTAAATAGTTTTCCAGTTTATGTAAAGCGGAATAAACTAGAATACAATTCGATATTTTACATAAATAAGGCTTTCTTTACTTTATCTGATTTTTTTCCGTCTTAAAACTTTTTCGTTGCATCTAGTAATTCTAATCTATAACTTGACCGTAAGTTGCTGTCAAAAATTTAATCCGATCGAAATCATAAAATTCGATATAAGTATAAAATTTAAAAATGGAATCAGTTATCGAAAATATCGAATCTATTAAAAAATAAAAAAAATCATTGATGAAAATTTATTTATAATTTATATACTTCTTTGATATCATATACTCTTTGGTATAATTGTATATCATATAATAATAGTTATCCGATATTATTTGCCCAAACGAGATGAAAATCGTCACAACTTCGTACAAGTTAAATAGTATTGGAGTTTCTATTTGTTAATTTAAAGGATTTAATAGAACAATTTCGTTTTAACTTAACCTATATTATTAAAGCCACAAACTTTAACAAAGGAATAATCATAATACAAGCACACCACGACTAATAAGCAGTTACAATCTCGTAAAATTTCTCCATATACAAACAAGGCATCTTATATAAGAACATTTACATCTTTACGGTAATATAAGGCCACACACACTGACTAGACCATTTTCTTAATTAAGGTTTATTAGTTGGCTCCTTGGTCGTGTTAATGTGCTATTTTTAATACTTAAGAGCTTAATTGATTGATAATGCCATTGGCGAAATAATTTAGCACAAGTAAAAGCGGACAGATACCTACTAACTTTACTCAATAAATTAAAAGTCACTCAGTGTTCTTTGGAGCGATCTATGCTCGCAGTATCTTTGAAGAGGAACTTAAGACCGGGAATTCAATTATACGGTAAAAATCGGAGTTACCAACATAGCTTGCAAAATTAGTAGACTTGAGTGGCTGGTCACGTATTTCAAAAGAACGATAGTCGTTGGAGCAGACAAATACTAGAGGGTAGACCCTGATCAAGGATCAGCATTTAGGTGATTGGCGCCAGTTAGGTGGAACGATAACCTGACCGGATATAGAAGGTGGAGAATCAAGATCTGTGGCATACATTGGCAGAAGCTTCATAAAAGCCCCACGGCTAGGCAAAAGTTTTTCTTATGTAGAATATTTGGAGCTTATTCTATCTCGCGACTCTAGGTCAGTTTAACATAAATATAAAGGTCACATAATTAAAAAATCTGTGATACTTGGCTGGATTTGAGCCCACGATCTTCGATTTAGTTTTAGGAAATCTATTCACTGAGCTATCACATCCTGAAGAGGACAAATAAAAAAATCGAATAAAAAATATAAACCTTTTTCGTATTGCAAAAAAACAGTTTGATGATGCGTTATAATAAAAACGCATTATGTAAAGCATTTATTTCACACTAAAGACATAGAGCCTCGATAACATTTCTTATTATCTTAAATAAATTCAATTTATAAAAAGCAAATTTTTCATCTTTATGGCCATTGAATTCCGGTTACGCGGAATACGGGTAATAAATCCAATCTTTCCCCTCCAGATGCGGAGGATACCACTCCTGTATTTCATATCATATAGAATAATTTTCCCAATAAACATTTCGTTATATAAATAATAAATTGTCCCCTGTCTAGACAGGCTTGAATGAATTTAAAGACAGAAAAATAATTAAGTTTTACATTGATTGTGAATTCAATTAAAATGTAGGAACCAAGAGAGAAAATGCAATTTCTATTTCAATTAAGTATTTTACTTCGTTTACGTGTATATGGCTTTTTATGTAACACGTTTTTTGTGCCTTATTGAGTTACATTAAAGAAATGAAATTGAAGTGAAATTGTTAAGAAATAACACATGACGATGTCCTCTTGGCCGATTTAAGCCAATCTTAAGAGAGAGAGATTAGCTAACTGTGCAGAACATATTAATCAGTGCACAAGTGTCTGCGCAAATACAGGGGCACTCTTTATTCTCTAACTATCGTAACCGATGGGCCGACAATCCGACACCACCGATAAGAGTTCAGACACAGGATCAACGGCTTTACGTCCTTTCTGATGCACGGGAGTGTACACACTTCCAACATCCAGGCTGCTACTGAGAATTTTCAACAAAAAACCAAATAACTTTTTATTGGCCCGACCAGGAGTTCGAACCCAGGATCTCGGGGTCTGCGGCCTTATATCTAGCCACTAGACCAACGAGGCAGTCAATTTAATAGTAACTACACTGAAGTTTTCAAAAAACAAAACATAGCTTAAGTACAATTTGTTTTGTCAGATCATATTCAATGAAAACTTAATCGACTCGATTAAAAAAAAAACTACGTATATTGTATACATACAAAAACAACAAAAATATCCTTTTTAAAAAAAGAATACAGAGTGATATCTGGGGAATTTAAAACATGATATTTTTAAAACGTAAATTGTTCAAAAAAAGGTTCCATTACAATAACTTCGAAATTTAAATATCAAAACGAAATAACACAAAAAAGTTTGTATACATAAAAAAAAAACTAAGCCATTATGATTCAGTACTAGAAAAGGTAAACCACAGTTAAAAGAACGTGACTAAAGTTACTTAAGATTCAAATCTCGTCCTGACGGCTACGATTGTTCATACTAAATAGAGCCTGGTTAAATTTAACCGTCAGATAACCGTCGACTAAGCGTTTAGTTTTATCTGTATGCTAAATGAGTTCGTTGCACATCACGGAAGACCTTTGTTGAGAAAATTAACTTCCATACACGATATCGCTTATCTCAAATGAATAACTGCTCGAGGTTCAAAGAACAAACTATTCCATTCCATTCGAGTAAAAGAGAATTTGGTTATTTGTTGATTATGAAATTAAAGCGATAATATTTTTGCATATTCTGTGAACGGTACGGGACAATGTTTGTGATTGAGGTCTCTTTGTAAGCAAGTATTGCCTATATATCTTTATACAAATATGATATTTGCATATATTTAAATTACTTACAACTATTTCATAATAGTAATATTATTTACATTGCAAGTTTAAACTACGGTACTATACACGTATATATAAGTATAAACACTATGTATATTGTTCAAACATTTTCGATGTATCCACAAGGCATGACGCCGTAAATCAACATCAAGTCATAGTAATATTGTAATGAGGAAAGTTTTTGTTTTGTCTGTTTTTCCGCTTTCTCAAAAACTGTACGTATTATTGCCACGAAACATTTGTGTGTATATACTTTCTATATGGATAAAAAAATGTTTTTTAGTACGAAAATAATAGTGGACGATGAACGACCAATTAGCGAACTGGCTGCCTTATTGTAAGTGGTTACCAGCAATGGCTCTGTAACAAATATAGTATTACTATTCCTTACACATAAACCATGAGTGGACGCCAACCAATCAGATGTTGTGACATCGACTCACTCACCATTCAAACCGGAACACACCAATACAAATTGTTGCTGTTTAAAGTAGAATAACTGACGAATGCAATCGAAAACAGCATGTGTTTGAGACCAGACCAATGTCCGCATCAAAACGAATTTGCGGCTCGTTATCATATATTTGTTAGTGTATTGGTATATATATATATATATATATATATATATATATATATATATATATATATATATATATATATATATATATACATTAGTATTATTATTACAAAACTGGTTACAGATCTTAATATTTTCTACTTTTAAGCAAATACGAGCAGTTTCCTGATCTCGCATACTTCGACGTTATCAAGCTACGCTCCAATTTTTACTTTAAATCTGGCCCAAATTCATTGATACATATCGAAAATATTTAAAATGGAGAAAATATATTCCGTTCACTAAATGCAGGTAACATTTGGAATGATGCTGACCAGAGCGGAATCTATACTATTATTATAGAGATAAAATATTATTTTCGTGTGTTTGTTTATTATGGATAAACTCAAAAACTAATAAACCGATTTTAAAAATTCTTTCACCTATAAAAAGCTCCAAAATTGCAATAATGTAACCCAACTTATTAAAAAAATTTCCATACAATATCTAATAAAATTTGTCCAACTGATCAACTGGACGAAGTCAGGACGGACTCTATATATATACTTAAATAACTTTTATCTTGTACAAAATTTTTATATTGTGCAGAGAAATGTTGACAACCGACTTATGGTGCTATACTATTTTGATGTGTGTATTCTGACATTTCACGACCGATTTTTGCGGTGTGTTTCGATTTTGCTCTTATAAAATAAAAATAAAATAAAATTACAATTACATTTTTAGAATTGTGCCACTGCTAGTGGCCAAAAACAAAGGCCTCTGCAGTTGATGATAATACTTGGTACATATTCCACCATGTAGCAGAATTTCAACGATTACATGCAATTATTTTCGAGATGTTTTTCATCATCAACGAGCACGGAATTATTCGGGATTGAACACGTGATCTTTAATATTCACGTCTATCCACTGGGCCAAATGGACTCACTGTCACATGATACTTATTCAAGATGTACTAATATAGTTTATATTATATATACTGCACACACCCCACTTAATATGGATGCATTTTTACTAATACAACGTTATATCAAGCAATATTGAATAAGAAATACCTAATAAAATTTGAGACGAATATTTTCATTTTAAGGCATCCGACCTTACTACTCAATTAGTCGGCATTCAGCGGATGTTTCAGTTAGACAAACAAGATTCAAAGATGCCGCCTTGCAAACGTTAATGCAATAATTATACTGTTACTAGATTATTGTTATAAATAGAAACTGCCTGTAAAAATCCCACACTCCTCATACATACATACAACACATACAACATAGACTTATCAGTTTAAATATATTCCATTCATTTCAAAAATAATAATCCTAGTCAACAAAATAATTCAACGTATAGCGACAAAGGCATCAATGGGCTTTGGGTGGGTTTTTTTATGAATTAAAACTCTCTCGTGATATTAATATCGGGTCCGAAATGGTATTTTTTTCATTTCTCGTAATAATTATATCTCTGTGTCAACGTTTAGGGCAAAAAACTGAAAAATATAGTTAAACCTAAAAACAGTAAAACCCAAAGTAATATAATTCGATATCCATAGAAATATATTTTTAATTAAATTTAATTTTATAAAATATGAAGAGAGATAAGCGGGCCAACTGACGGTAAGTTGTCGCCACAGACCATAGACATTGGCAATGTAAGAAATATTAACCGTGCCTTAACATCGTCAATGCGCCACCAACCTTGAGAAGTAAGATGTTATGCCTGTTGTTACACTGGCTCACTTTCAAACCGAAACACAAACATACTCAATATTGCTGATACAAAATTGATTAATAAATATGTTTTACATAGATTTCTGAAATTTGTTTACACAGCAAAAGCATTCGTTATCTTTAGTCTTATTTTATATACGAGTCGGACGCGCGTCGTTAAAATTTTAATACCAAAACAATGTCCCCGTTGAGTTTGTACTTTTAATTTTTGTTATTATTGTCACTATGCCGTTACTATGGCCTCAGTTTCACGTAATTTGAGAAAGTATTTTTTTTTTATTATTATAGAATAGGAAGGTGGACGAGCATATGGGCCACCTGATGGTAAGTGGTCACCAAACGCCCTTAGACATTGGCATTGTAAGAAATGTCAACCATCGCTTATAGCCAATGCGCCACCAACCTTGGGAACTAAGATTTTATGTCCCTTGTGCCTGTAATTACACTGGCTCACTCACCCTTCAAACCGGAACACAACAATATCAAGTATTGCTGTTTTGCGGTAGAATATCTGATGAGTGGGTGGTACCTACCCAGACGAGCTTGCACAAAGCCCTACCACCAGTAGTTTCAACTGTCCAACTATAATGGATCTGATTATCACTTCGATAGACAAACGGGTCGATATAAAAACTACAGTTGTGGGCCATGTGGGAGTACTAACTTGGAGACACTAATAGTTATTATGTTATGACTCGGAAAACACGTAAAGCCGTTGGTTCTGTGCCTGAACTCTTTTCGTTCGTGTTGGATTGCCATCCCATCGGATTAATAATAGAAGATGCAACTGTGTTTGCGGACACACTTGTGCACTATAATATGCCCTGCGCATATTGACCGCCGTAGTCGTAATGGGTCAGAGGAAAATTATTAATATCTTAACTTACATTAAAATATAGAATATCCAAAACTACATTTATGATGTTTAAAATAGGTAGGCAGACTAGCAAATGGGCCACCTGATGAGGATGTTATCTCCCTTGTCATGAGTTGATCTTAAAGTACCTTAACCATTTAAAAATAATATTTAAAAAAAAACAATAGTTTTAGATAGAAAATTTTACTTTTAATTTATTAAATACCACGATTGCCAGTTCCAATCCGAATCACCACTGAATATTTATGAGCTTAATATGTGTTTATATAAATCATTTCGTGCTCGCCGGTGAAGGCAAACGTGAGGAAGCCTGCATGTGGCGGATGAAAATCTGCCATCTGGATCAAATCTGGATCTACACCGTATCGGAGCAGCGTGCCAGTAAGCTCCACTTTCTACTCAAAAATGAGAGAAGACCTTCGCTTAGCAATGTGACCTTTACAGACTCTTACTTTACTTTAGTTTTTACTTTACGATACATTAGAAGAAAAGTATAAAGAAGTGATTTCCTTGTATTTACTTCATATATTTACATATATAAAAAGGCTCTTACACTCAAGTTAAAGCTTCCTCTACTATCGCTGAGCCCGACAAAATTTATAACGATCTCATTATTGTAAGCTTACCACCGAAGTACCCATCGTAGAGAGTAATAATGTTTGACTAATGAATATAATAGTACTTGTAGTATTTTGTATTAGTATTGTTACTCCAAGTAACTGTTTATGTAACAAATACAATATATTTAAATAAAATACAACCTTTGGGGTAACGGTTAAATCTCTTTACAGTGATTATGAGCATATTTTGTTGACATAGAGACATTAATTGATAAGAGATGACAATATTTTTAGTAAAATTTATTGAGTACATCAGAATCACCATCATTGCAGTGTTTGTGTGGCCCTAGCGGTCTTAATGCAAGCAAAGGATTCTCACTTCAATTAAGTTATACCAATATTATGTAGGGTTGCCATTATTTTTGTATTAATATTGTTTATGGAATTTGGACAAAATTACCTTTTTTTTACGGACTATTAAACTGGAAAATGTTTCTTAATGTGTGTATATATTTTGTATGTTCGCGATTAAATCTTTTGTTAATGCATCGATTGTAATGATTTGTTTTAAGTTCGTTTCAAAATATCTCCGAAGTGATTCATTTGTATTTTTTTATTAAAACAATTATTCGGGTTTCTTTTAGTCGCTTAATAAATATTTTTATTTATTAAAATTATTGTTAAGAATTAGAAGATTCCATTTATTGTTTCAACTAATGTAATAATCACTAACAACAATACCTTGTTGAGTAAAACGGTTGGAGCTAATTCCATCACGCTGTTCATCTACAGATTGATGAATAAACATGTGGTATAATTTTATTCGAACATGTATATTTTCCTAAAAAGTTCTCATTACTAAACACGAATTTTATTATATACACTATTTAATCATAACATTAAATAAATAAATTAACCTTAAATAAAGCATAAATGAAATAATAGGCTTTTACAAGCAATTTTGAATCGTGATCAAAACGTTTCAGTATAAACAATAATATACTACATAATATATGAAACGATCGCCTCCTGGCTATTTTTTTTACACTGAAAATTTGTAAAGGAAACGTGGTATAAAAAAAATCGCTGAGTTTTTTTTCGCCGGTTCTTCTCAGGGCTGAGTGTTTCTTTTTCGAACCGGTGGTAGTTTTTAATTTGACTATCAGTGAGTAAGTGTAATGGTTCTATGTTGAATAAAGTACTTTGATTTTGAATATTATATTCTCATAACGTGATTTCTCCATTTTAGTAATTTTAACTCAATATGTAAATGAGAATAGTAAAAATTATATCAACGCGCTAATTACGTGCGACCGAGTTGATTTATTATTATAATAGTTTTCAATACAAAATACATGAACAAAGTTAATTAGGCATTATATTATATCGAAAACCTAATGTTTTCCTAAAAGTTCACATTAAAAATTTAAATGTATAATTTTGTTGGTCAATTAATTTGTAATAAATAAATAACTAATATAAATCTATATAATGAAAGTTTTATAATTAATCAAAGCAAAACGATTTGTGTATTTTACTGTAAAATATTTTAGGGTTTCACGGAAAAAAAAATGACAATGTTGGTTTTGGGATACAGCTAAAATATCTTCTAATATAAGAAAATAAGGAAAAAACACTTCAAACATTATAAATCAAGTACAATAAGGCGTGGTCTCCCGGCAACTAAGAGAACCTAGTTTACGATATAGAAACAGCGCTCCAGCTATTATCAACGTTATTATAACTAAAACTGTGCAGTGCGAGCGAATTTGTAACTGAATATCAGATTATATGAATAAAAAGTTTGTCTATTCCCTTTACATTCCATTTTCGGAATATAAAACACGCTATCCCGGAATAAAGGCTATTTATTTATGTGCACAAAAATAATGCAAAGGCGTATATTACAAAAAAGGCATTTCCTCCCAATCAAATTAAAAGTTAAAAGAAAATCGATAATAAGCACCAATGAGCAAATACAAGAAAACTACACAAATTCGAATATAATTATAAGAAATAGTGAACTTATTTGTTTTAACAAAAATAAAGCAAATCAGATTAGACAGATATATTTATCGAGTTTTTCCAAAAAGCCATTAAAATTCGCTCATTGGTATTTTTTATAGCTCGGTGGACGAATGCATTTACGTGTCACCACATGAAGTGGTGGTTATGTGGAACTTATTGGCACCAAGTGTGCCGGAATATCTACTAAAAACCAGCGGTACCCTCTCCGTCCCTTCAGGGAGTATCATGGGGTCGCTTATGCATGATTATAGGTAACATAACTTTTAACTAAACAAGCATGACGCTCATTTTGCAGGGAAAAGGTAAACAAAAGTAATTTCCTCAAAACAGTTGTCTTTAATAAAAATGCAAAATAGTAATCACGAATATATTATTTTTATATTAATAAATAGATGGATTATATTGATAGTTTTTATAGACAACAGAAGGCAAACGAGCAAACGTGCCATCTGACGGTAAGGGATCACCGCCGGACACATGCAGTGTAAATATTATAAGGTAATTGTGCAAGCAACTGTGAAAACTAAGTGACGACTTTTTGTACCTATCTTATAGTAATAAATTTACTCAATCATCCTTTAGAAGCATAATAATGACGTCTTACTTATCAGACATTTTCAATAGTCAGATAAGGTTAATGACCTATGTCGTAATAAAAGAAATCAGGAAATACTGCTTTTGCAATAATAGAATATTCTAGAGACCCAATTACGCAAAATGTAACATCGTTATTTGATCGCGCTTGAAAACCCTATTCATAGCAAGCCACAGAAACCGCAGCTCTGTGGCCTATTTGTTCTCATCTGTCACTGCTGAGTCCTGATTACCTCCTTTGATTAGACACATTCTTAATTTATCTAACATACATTTATAATATTTATTACTCACTATTAATATATTGATTACTTTTGGATAAGGTTGACGTAAATAACCAATCTTACATATAAAAATTAATGCTTGATTTTCGTATTCTATTATTTTATCGTGTTCAATAAATTGTGTTGAAGTTGAAAGTTTGTACAGTTGTTATTGGTAATTCCGTGAAGGTTTGGCACAGTATCATCGACGTAGGATAGGTGAGTAATACGTATTGGATAGTTAAAAAAAAACAGAAGCTCACAATCGGATGAAACATTCATTTTTTATTAAGGATTATTACTTTTTATATATTTATTAAATATTATAATTCTTTCGTATCGAAATAAGAAAATAATTAACGAACACGTTTTTACCATTAAAACTATGAATAGAAAACTATAGGCTGAAATATAAACGACTATACTGTGCAATGGTAAAAAAAATTAAAATATGTCTAAAACTATTTCATCGCCTCGTCTATTGACAGGAGACTTCATTTTTCGCTCAGAGAATCTGAATTGCGATTCGACAGGGAAATTATGCTAGCATTTTTACTACGATTGCAAGCTGTCTTAAGTTTTACTTGTACTAAATAATTACTATTTTCGTTTCATATGTAGAATAAAGTATATATTAAAAGGATCTATAAGTATTGCCTATGTCTATGAATCGCTATGTAATATTTATTTTGTAAATATTTATATTTCAGTATAGAGAACAAAACACACGTTTACTTTTTTTTAATTACGAAACACGGCTACAAAAACTCAATCTGTACGTGTAATAAAGAAAACTTTAAAAAAAAACTTATATAATTAAATATCCTTCAAATTAATCAGTAAAGTAATTGCAAAAATCGCTCGAGTTCTTCTGAGAATATCTAGATCATGTTTTTTTATTGTGGCAGGCAAAAGAATCTGCCACAACAAAAAGAAAAAATTTCTTTCTTTGTAGTCAATAAATAGAAAAATATAAAATAGCAACATATTTGAAAAGTGAAATGAATAATAAAATCAAATGTAAAATCCTTAACAAGCATAGAATCAATACACAATGTTGATTATCAAAAATTAACCACCGTTTCGGAAAGAACCAGTTATTCTTTTTTTCTAAAATATATATACAACAATTTTATTTATTACTTAATAATCTTCCCAGCTTCACACGGGTAGATAAGAAGAAAAGCTATTTTGGATAGGATTTGCGTAAAATCCATTCTTAGCGATCGTCTACGTCGAGGGAGGAATAAAAGTGACTTTCAAGTCAATCAGAAGCATATTTTAGGAGATTTCGTAATGATATTTCTCTTATGTATAATTAATTAATATACTTATGCACGACTTGAAAGCAATCGTTTTATTCACAGTGTGCTGTCATCAAAGTAATAATTGTTCTTTGACAGTTTATTTGAATTAAAACTAAATATCTATTCTGTTTTCTTTTGCTTTTTAAGTAAAACATCACTGGTATGACAAGCGTTTTTGTACACATCGGAAACAAAGCGATAAACGTCACACGCCGTTAATTTTAAGGCGTTTCAAGTATTTTGTAATTAGACGACAAGCGTTATGAGTTCATTAACACGCTGTAAAAGATAGTTAATGACAATTGGGTGTAGAATTGTTTTGAAAAAATAAGATGCATTTAAATATTAATGAGTGTAAGTGTACTTTTATTCTTCGTTTTTTCTACCGTTCGATTGATTGAATGGTGCGTCAAGAATATCGAATGGCGAATGGTTTTTTCTAGAATGTTCTTTACGAATTAGTTAATAAGGTGGTTACGTTTGCCACACACTATTCGAAATTTAAATAGCTTTTATTGGTTTAGTTATGTAGTGTGAGGCAATAAAAAAGTTTATTTATTTTATTTTGTTCTTATTTTGAAAATAAATTACATAATGAAGAATTAAAAATTAACTCGGCATTTATTATATTTTATACCGTTATTAAATAAGCTTCTTATATATACACATATATAATTAATGTGTAATTGATACGATGCTGTAACTGCATATTATAGATGTGTATATAGAAATACGTAGGGGTTTTAATATTCCCATATTTTATCCTCTGCGAGCGGTTGAAAGCACGTTAAGCCTACGTTCTCGGTTATCAGCGGAAAATGATGAAATTCATTATGTGCTTGTATCAATTGTCCCCGTATTTATAAAGAGAATAATGAACGATTTTGATTATTAATGTACTATCATTACTCCATCCGTTTGGTTATTTTTCATGTATTATTCGAGAGTCGAGTGAGTGTTCATTACTGTTTAAATAAATATATATATTTGTATTGTTTTTATAGATTATATAAAAGCGTGGAGTTAGAATATTTTTCTTGGAATCGTTTTTTGGATTTTAACAGGATGATATAAATTAATTTAATTGTATTTAATTAACATAATTTAGTAACTTCATTGGTAGAAATGAGTTACTACTGAGTTTCTGGCGAGTTCTTCTTAGTAGAATTTACATTCCGAACCGGTGTGAACTTAACTCTGTCGGTTATGCTTTCATGGTTAAATCACTAAGCCATTTTAGATGAAATTTAATTTTATCAAGCTTGAACGCCAAAGAAGGGCCTATATACATGAATAGTCTTTATATATATCATCATAAAGTTCATTTTAAATATAAAGGATATATACACTTTGGTGTGGAAGTAACATATGGTGTGGAAGTAACATAATTTAAAAATCTGCGTTACCAGTTAGACACACACGCACACAATAAACCACACACGTTAGTCGAATCACACATGAATTTATTATTACCAAAGCCTCTCTCAATGGCGTTAAATAGTCAATGAGGAAGATATATAGTAAACCTTAATATATGACTCACATTTTATCATAAAAATGTAACGATATGATAATTTATTTAGTGAAAATATGAATAGCGGAATTTTCATTTTAATTTTTATTGACTTGCGCGTTTTTATTTCAGGTCAGAATTCCAAATTCGAATTAATTTTATGATATAGCTACGATTATAATATTGCTGTTTATGTGACCACGGTAATAACAATATATATGCTCACTCGCTCACTCACCCTCCAAGTCCACGATACCAGTGGAAATGGAAAATGAAATAGCTTTCGGAGTAACTAATGGTGAATGAGGATCGTTCTTAATAAGGACCGTTCATACAACGGTACCGATTTTCTTAATTAATATTTTTCAATATTTTGTGTATTATAGTGTATTTATTGTTGTTCAATCAGTCAAGTGTACATAAATCCCTGTTATCAGAAATAACATTTTTATAAAAGTATTTGATATATATCGATTAGGCATAATTTAATGTATTTACTAAAGTAATATGATATAAGAATATGGCTCAGGTTATAATCGGTCATTAGTACAATATTACGGTCGCTCTTCGACCATACATCCCGTTTCCGTTCACACTTATCAATTTCATAAGGGCGTATCTACACTGCTTATGGCAAACGAAATTCTCTTAATAATGTGATTAATTATTTAATTCGGTAGTGCTATTGTGAAATATTAAAAACCAATAATTTTGGTGATACGCTATTTTGACGCATGCTATAATTATTATTGCTTCGTTGGTCTACTGGTTAGATGTAAAGGCCACAGACCCGAAGGTCCTAGTTTCAAATCCCAGGTTGGGCCAATAAAAAGTTATTGGGTTTTTCTGTCGAAAATTCTCAATAGCAGCTCGGAGTCTGGAAGTTGAAAGTGTGTACATTCCCGTATCACGGAAAGCACGTAAAACCGTTAGTCCCGCACCTGAACTCTTGATGGTCGTGTCGGGTTGCCGTCCCATCGGATTAGGAGAGTTAGGGAATAAAGAGTGCACCTGTGTTTGCGCACACACTTGTGTTCTATAATATGTCCTGCGCAGTTGGCTAATCTCTCTTGAGATTCGCCGCCGTGGCCGAAATCGGTCTGGAGGACCTTATAATTATTATTATGGTTATTGTATCATATAAATTACTGATTCTTCATAATCGTGTTCTGCGGTGAGTTTCGAGTTTGTCCTTACAGAATAGCTTGACTGCCCAAATATTCGCATGTTATTTTATTCAAAATTTAATTCTTGATTTAATAGAACTATACAAATACAAGACGAAATATTTGTTTTGAATAAGATTAGAAATGTATTATTTACCTCAAATCTTTGAGTATCTTCCGGTGGAAGATATTGTTATTTCCCAATATATTTCTATTATTACGAAAAACATATAATATGAAGATTTGATAAATATTATTATTCGTTACGTTCCTGTACATTTCTATGATAAAAAAAGCTTTATATCTTACCTAGCCTATATTCCCTGGCTCTAACTTTCTCTAAGATCAAAATCACTGTTCGTAGCTCTGTTGCTATATGAATGAATGTCGAAACAGAAAATTAATTTACACAGGCGTAATATTAATAGGAATGTAATAACTCAATTTCGAATATTATATTTTATATATGTATAAAGTATATTTGTACCTTATTGTCTTTTTGCCACGAACAAACTCCTTTCTTGTCGGATATCCGACATTTGAGTAATGCATCTTCTCCCGGATTCACCTCAGTGTACGTGGGCAGTTCAACAAAGCGTTGCACAGCATCTGAAATAGAGTGGAAAGTTCAGAATGATAAAGTTTCAATTTAAAGTTTGTCCTCATATACATTTAATATTCAGGACGCGTCCGTATGTTGGTCGGAACGTTTGTTACATTTCACGGTGAATAATCTCATTCGCTTCGTGAACGGTATTTTGGGGTGAATCGTATTTTTGATTAACATATTTTTTTATGTTGTAGTTAAGCGGACGGGCTAACGGCCACCTGATTGCTAGTAGTCACCACGGCCCATAGACATTGGCGATGTAAGAAATATTAACAAATCCTTATATCGTCCAGCGCCACCATTTTGGAAACTAAGATGTTAGGTCCGTTTTGCTTGTAATTACAATGACTCACTCACCCTTCATACCGGAACGCAATAATACTAAAAACTGCTGTTTAGGGATAGAATACCAAATTAATAATTGCTTAAATTACATGTGGGACATTAACAGTAACAGCCTGTTAATGTCTCACTGCTGGGCTAAGGCCTCCTCTCTGTTTTGAATAGAAGGTAATTATAAAGTATGATTTAATAATTAACTTTTATTTATTTAATTTTGATATTAGACTACTATATATGTTACCGTTTTAATCATGTTTTAACAAAAAATTGGGTGTATAAATGTGTTTTAGATAGAGAAATACAAAATTAGCGCGCCTTGGGGTTACCACTTACTCACATGCCGTGACCGACGTCATGCCCTCTCACCGCTACCACTCTCTACTCACTTGTGTGTGTGCGTGTGCGTTTACATGTATATCATCATAATAAGAAAACATATTGACTTATAAATGAAATTTTGTTTTCATTTATTTTACACCGTTTTTATTTATTGGGTTACTTTAATTATAAATTCGATCAATTTTCAATTTCGATGTTTTACAATTTGTCGGCCGTTTCGCAACGTAATTACGAAGAAAATTATAATCACTTAAAGCTGTCATATTTTTCACTGAACAAAAAGATCCTATACGACAAAACATTCCCTGGCGAATCGAATAATAAAAAATACGAAAAGATTCTGACATGGTTCAAATAGACATAAATCCTCAATAGCGTATCTGTCAACTCACTGTGAACTTGCTCCTGGGTCCGGATTACGTCATACTCGGTACCGTCACCGTGAACTTCACGGCACTCAACGGCAAATTATTGTGTATTATACGATTCTCCGGAATTCGATTGGTTTAAATTCTTAATGCTCTTAAGCCTGGGATAAATCATTTTTTGCCGTCGACCGTGTAAGCTGAGTAAATATTTGATTTGTTGGAAGCTGTGACAGATAAAAAAAATACTTGTTCGTTTCTTTATTTGAAGTAATGATGTGAAATGAAAAGACATTAGAGAATAATTTTGAAAGTGAATATTTTAAGATAAACGATGACAGTGAATTTTCCATTTTGATTTTGAGCGTATTATGTTATTACCTTCTTGCTTAGTGGTTAGAACATATGAATCTTGAACGAAGATTGCAGATTCAAACCCTGGCAAGCACCACGGAGTTTTGTGTTTCAATATGTATGCGGTAAACGAAAACATCATAAAGAAACCTACTGTCACAACGTACATGTTATCGGATGGAATTCTGCCATATGTATATCCATCTACCCACATTGAAGTAGCGTGGTGAAATAACCTTCCGTCTATATAACTAAATGATTAACATGTAACCAATTTTAAAATACGATTTACTTAAAATAAAAATACATGTATAATTAAAAGTGTATAATGTAACAAAAGTAAAATAGTCAATTAAAGCAATTGACTAGGAAAAATTAACAACGCGGTTATTACGATGAGCTCGTTAAAAATCCGAACTAAAATCAATTAAGTTGCTCAATTCGAAGCGCTCTTAATTAAACTTTTTAACCCCTTTCCAGCGGACACTACGAACTGCGAAGTTTCATAAAGAAATACCAAGAAAATCAGACACCACTTTTTTCATTTCCATCAAACTCTCACTTCTCAGCCGGTTCACAAGCGACGACTTTATTCGCCATCTTGGTAAATTAAACTAAGTTTGTAACAGCTAACTTTAGCATAAATACATTCATAACTGTTTGTTTCGTGTTTATTACTTATTTTATAATGATTGCTTGCTTTACACAGTTTTTACAACGTTTCTATTAGCTGGCTTTGGGCAATGTCTATGAAAGTATGATTTTTATAATCGATTTTTAACTGACTTTCTGATGAGTTGAGAGATTTGAAATTGGAACAAAAGTTCGGATTGGATGACAATGTAAGGAAATAAAAAATAATAATGACCGATGTGTGCGGTTAACCCAGCAGAATTTTGACTGAAGATCGTGGGTACAAACTTGGGCAAACACCGGTGAATTTTTATAAATTTATGTTTTTAATTTCTCATCTCATGATCGGTGGTCTAGATAAAAACTATCCACAAGTGTATTCCATACTAGTGCAATATGTTAGAATTATCCCCTAACCTTATCCTCAAATAAACAGAAGGCCTTAGCCCAGCAGTGGAATATCTACAGGCTGAAAAGTTTATATCGAGAACGTAGTATATTAAAAAAAAATATATTTGTTTATAATAGGCTGAGCTTATGATTGCTTTTCCTTCAGTTAGCTACCAGCCACGGAATCTTAGACATTAGATACTCGTATCCCATCCCTAGTGCCAGTACACTGGCTAACTCATTCTTCAAACCCATTGACAGAACAGATGAAAGTGGCACCTAGACCGAACAGAGTCAGAGAAGTGCAAAGCCTTCAGCATTGTACTAATAGTGGAGTATTTAGATAGCATCCACAGAATTTAAGTTGAAATAATGTTTTTTCGTCTATGATTATAATTTTCTTTCTTTCTCTACAAATTGCTCGCTGCCTTTTTGTATTATGTATATCTTTTTGTATTGTGTTGATGGCTCCGTAACATACTTAATAATGAAATTTCTAGAATAATACTTTATATTATTACAGCAACATTGTTATTTTGCGGTGGAACAATGTAGAAGGCTTTGCTACGTATACTAAGTACAGCGGTAAGACGAACATGCCGAAAACGACAACACGATGTGTCTTCGTGCCGCGTAATCGCTTACAAACGATGTGGTTACAAAATAATTTATAATCATAAAGCACAAGTGCACTTTTAATTTCGTATTATTTAAATAGTGTATCTAATGAGCATAGGTTATTGACCCCTTCCAGTTGTGACGTATGGTAGCACCCGCGCGAGACATTCGCATGCCGTGAAGATTTTGTGATAAGAAGTTTCTATATACACTTTTATATATACAACATTCCGTACTGAGATTCGTTCTTAAGAAAAATCTCTTATATTACAAATGTTAAATGTATAAATTTGTGAATATTATTAGCGTCCATTTTGAACGTATATATGAATCAATACTAATACGTGGTGGTTTGTGCAAACTCGTGTGGGCAGATACCACCCACTCATCATATACACTGCCAAATAGCGATACTTATTATTGATGTAACCAGAAGTTTTGAAGGGCGAGTGAGCCAGTGGGACTACAGACACAAACGACATGACAATTTAGTTCCCGAGGTTGGTTTGGAACAATTTCCCATCCCATACCGTTGTGTATAATTTCATAACAATAAATTGATAGAAAATATAATAATGTATTAAGCACACATATATAAAACGTATTCCAAATAATCCATTGATAAAATTAAATTGTTTAAATTTGCATTAAATAATATTTTACACGTAGGTTTTAACTTGTTTCTTTACCTTAAGGGAATTAAATCGACCTAAAAATCGTGACGTAGGCAGCGCTTCGACACAATGACCCGGGGAAAATGATTCAAGCGTAAAAATTCATTTAAACCCCATGTTTTAACGACTTCCTCGAATTATACGTATCGATGGGACAAATTGCGTAGAAGGGTCATGGGGGTGGCAAAAAACCGTAGCTAGTGCCCTCGAGTGGAACCATATGCGGTACTTATGCGGTAAATACTTTAAAAAGAATTTAAAAACTGTTTAAAAATATATGTTCTATCGTAAAATTTCGAATTCCACGATAACGTAAATTACTTACATAATATTGTGCTCTTTAAATTTCCGCTATATACAGGAGCGTTATTTTATTTATATAAAACATTATTTGGATTTCAACCTCGATGATAGAATTGTATTGACGTTAGTCAAAGTCGGGTTTGTTTTTAAGCAGATAACCGTTGATTAATTTGTTCCAAAGACAAGAATTTTCGAGTATTCTGTTATCACTCGGTTAAGTACAGCAAGTGGTAAATGATACTACCAGTATAATTAACCGTATTTCGGTTACAAGTCTGGATCTGGAGTCTGGACCATCAAATAGTCGACTTGATGGTAAGTGGTCACTTCCGCCTGTAGACATTGGGATTGTAAGAATTATTAACCATCCCTTACAATCAAAATGCGCCACCAGCCTTGTGAGATATAATAATATACTCCACGCCTGTAATAACACTGGCTTACTCACTCTTCAAACCAGAACACAACAATGAGTGGGTGGGCTACCCATAAAGTCCTATCACCAAGTAAGTTTTGCAAAAGTAACAGCTTGTAAATATTTCACATCTGGCATCTCCTTTTGAGGAGAAAGTTGTGCATTATTTATCTTGAATATTAAGAAAAAACTCAACATATTGTTGCAGATTGTTGTCGTTCCCTTGCTGGGCAAAGATTTCTAACTAAAAAGCTTAATCCACCACATTACACAAACGAAAATGTAACCTATTGTGTATTGTATAAAGACTTTTCCATCAAACTTTGTTCTCTGTCATGTGGTTTCAACGAAGTTATGTAATAAAAATATATTATTATTTCTATTAATTTATCTTCTTATTTGTAGATATACTTTTACATGTAATTTTGAATCGCAAAGCTTTACCACCGGTTCAGAATTTAGATCCTGCCGAAAAGAACCGGCAAGAATACCGTATTTCACATTATTAAAAAGTTACTCCAGTTAAAACTTTTTTTCACTCGACCGTATTTTTTTTTAAAGATTTTTATATAGAAAAACATGCAACCATTTTTTACATAGTTTCTATTACTTTCCGTTAATGGTAAGTGCTAATATTTCTAAATTTAGATTAAATGCGTGTTTATGTTTAAAATTTAAACAAAATTAACAATTAATTTATTTAAATATCCTATCCGCATATACGTAACTTTAATAATTGTTTAAAAGCAAACGATATACACGAACTAACAATTTTAATACGAACATTAAAATTCAGCCCGCTTAGTCTGTACCAAGTATGCTGTACAAATTTGATATTTTTAATCAAAGATCAGATGAAAAGTTGGAACAAACTTACTGTCCAACTAAATTAAACGACTAGCGTCCAGTTAACAAAGTTTACTAGCTCGCTGATAAACCTGTCTGAAATTCATAAAAGTCGCTGGTATTACTCGT
Organism: Nymphalis io; assembly: GCF_905147045.1. Lineage (NCBI taxonomy): Eukaryota > Metazoa > Arthropoda > Insecta > Lepidoptera > Nymphalidae > Nymphalis > Nymphalis io. Next base: position 2,923,795 of record NC_065902.1, on the reverse strand, counting down.
CCGCCAAAATTACTTAAATATCAAAATCCTTACATGTTGAACTTAATGTTCAGCAGCCAACATCATTATGAATTCACAAAAACTAGTTCCCATTTAAATGTTGAACTCATATTTACTTTAAAATGACTCTTTTGTTAAATTTTAATTTAATGCATTTTTATGTGTCCCATTCTAAAGTTTTGCTTTTATTTTGACATTATCATACGTGCAAAAACAAAGATTGTTTTCAACGTTTTCTTTTTAAATATTGTTTCTTACACGAAGAACAAAAATATATCCACAACAAACAACATAACTTTATATTGCTGTCATACCTATTCAAATAACGACGGGGAAAATATCATCAGGAAAATTGTATGAGTCGAATGAAAGTTTGCTACATTTCTATCCAACAACCCGCAATAAAGAGTGTGGTGGACGAAGCTCCAAGCCTTTTCCTATAATGGAAAGATCAACTCGGCAGTGAGCTCTTACATATTTTGTTCTCACATCTATTCAAATCAGTCGTTGGAATTTACACGAGCATGTTCCGTTATATTTTATTAAATTTTATTTTAAATTTTTATATTTAAATAATTTCAATATAATTCAGTAGTTAAACTAAATAACAAGATATCAGATAAACAGCGCCGAAAGCTTACAATTATTTTACAAAAATGATAATATCGATCATGAAATAAATAAATTTGTATTTATACATATTTGTTGGTCTGTCGATTTGAAATGATAGAATATCGTCTGTCATGGGTTCAAACCCTGGATTGGGCCAATCAAAAACTTATTGTGTGGATACTGAAAATTGATAGTTTTTACACTCCTGCTACGAAAAGCCGTTTGTACTGCGCCTGAACTGTTTCCGGTCGTGCCGGATATGCCGTCCCATCGGATTATGAGAGTGCACTATAGTAATTATCTCCTGCGCAATTGGCTAGTCTCCCTTGGGAATGGACCCCGTGGCCGAAATCGGTTTTGAGGACATCATCATTATTGGTATTTAAAAGTGTATATATATATATATATATATATATATCTATATATATATATATATATATATATATATCCAACCAAACATTTACGTATAGACAAATATAATATGTTATAATAATAATCCTCCTGACCGATTTTAGCCACGGAGGCCAATCTCAAAAGAGATCAGCTAACTGCGCAGGACATATTATAGTACACAAGTGTGTGCGCAAACACAGGTGCACTCTCTATTACCTAACTCTCATAATCCGATGGGATGGCTATCCGACAAGACCGGTAAGAGTTCAGGCGCAGGATCAACGGCTTTATGTGCTTTCCGAGGTACGGGAGTGTATACACTTCCAACTTCCAGACTACGGACTGTTGAGAATTTTCGACAGAAAAACTCACTAACTTTTGATTTGGAGGTCCTGGGATTTGAACATCAACATACATCCAACCACTAGACTGACGAGGCAGTCAACATGCTATAATATAAAATGTAGGTTAGCAATAAAAAGTAAAGCCTTAAATAAATACAACTAAATATTAAATATAGTTACTGTACAAATCGTGACCGCATGGAATAATGGCAAGAATGTTAGCAGCATTTCCCCTTTGAATCGCAATTCCGATTATCTGTGTCAAAAATGAACCAATGCAATAAAACGGAGGGTTATATTTTTGATGAAAGCTTTAATGTAAGTAATTGTTGTAAAATTTAATAGAATGACATAACTAATACAATGTGCATAAGTTATTTATACAATAATATCTGACAGAACGCTAGCTGGTATATACCTTCAAGTCAAGAGTAAATAGGCATCTTCTAGGCAAGTGCACTCCACCTTAGACTGAAACTCATTTTCCATCAGGTGTGATAACAGTCAAGCGCTAGCCTATACATTTAAAAAAATATATTTGAATGACATACAAAGTATTCGAATTTATATTTCTCGAATGCAATGTCACCGACGTATGACTGACTTCTATAAACCTTTAATAAAGTTAACATTGTGGCAATATAACAGCCCCTTTATCGCTTACTTGTTTTCGTCTAAAACTCAATATCTCTTGGAAACTTGATATTGTTGTAAAACTTTTCTGCCAACACTTAACTTTTGTACAATTCGGAAAAATGAACACCAAAATTATATAGCTTCCTTATCTTAAGTAATAGCTTATCTTCGAAGTTTAATACAAAAAAACCAAAAAAATAAATTGCTTCCTCAAATAGAACAGAAGCTACCAAAGAGGCTAGTTTCTAATCTAAATTACAAAAATGAATTAAAATAAGACGGCTTGCAGCGAGTCATTTTTATGATGATAATAATCGCATATGAGCATATACTAACCCAGAGAAGCACTGTGTTGCACATACAAACACATGAGTTACATAATTTGTGTTTACAATTCATCTCATACTCGGCGGTGAAGACAAAAGTGGTAAGGGTGTAAGTTACATTGCTTTAATAATTCGTACTAACAGACCGAACTCACCAAACCGCATCGAAGCGTAATGGAATTAGCTCCAAAGCTTTTCCTCAAAAGGAGAGGCCTTTGTCCAGCAGTTGAGCATTTATGGGCGATTGCTTAATAGACTCAGGGACATGCGTGTAATTGCTACGTTTACACCTGATCGATTTTTTGGGGATTTGTAAGCGTTTGTCGTAACTCAGACATATCCTGATAAAAGCACATATTGCTCCCCTGATACAAAGTTTTACGAGCCAAATTTCCTGAGGCTTTCACGTGCTCATATATTTCTACACATATCCACAAATTACAACCCTATTGCAAAACTCAACCGCGATACTAAAATTAAAATATATTTATTCAAGTACGTATGAAGTTTTAAAACGTTATACAATATTCAATGTAATCAAATGTAAAGTGATTGTTGATTCGTAATGTAGATCTAACGCGAAGTAGCCTTCTATCAAAAGGTGTAGTTGCATTTTTTATTTTTGTAAATTATGGATTTTTTTTTTGTGGAACTTTCACATAATTTAATACTAAATGAAGCGAAACATCGTGGCTTTGGCTGCGTTATCTATGCGTTGTGGGTGTTTTTACGACTACTTTGGCTTTCTTTAAGGGTTTTTGTTGTTTCTGTTGTGACATATTCTGAACTCGGCTGTGCAAATGGATTGTTGTTTCTAGCTGGCTAAGAGACTTTGTTGTGTCTTGAGATTGGTTATGTTGGTTTTCACTGTTGTTTGTTGATTTGTTTTTGTTGTTCAATTATTTTCATTTTTTAATTTTTTTTTTTTTTTGTTCTGATGGACGTCGACACGGAGTTGTCGTCGTCCGACGCAAATGCTCTTTGATTCCGGTTCGGATACGGAGACTGTCGGCGGATCAGATCGGCGGCGAAACGTAACAGTGCTAGCCGGGGGAAGCTCACTTCCAAGGGACGCGGAACTGGCCTCGCTCACGCCAAAGCCGAGCTTAAAGCAAAGGCCGCCGAGGCTAGGGAAGAGGCGTTTGAGCGCTCCTTGAGAAGTCGGGCTTTCCGTAAGGAGACGGCTGTGATCGCGCTTGACTCTGAGGAATCCTCTTCCTCGGAGGTCCGTAGGGAGGATCCCCTAAAATTGGGTGCAGAGGAGCTGCGTGCGGAGGCTGGTCGCAATGCAGCACTTATTCTGGAGATTGCCCAGAAATCCAGCAACCTGAAGGGTGGCTTCATCAAGAAGCTCAAAGAATCTGCATCTTCGCTCCAGTACATCGAAGATGCTCTGGCATCAAGGACCGAGGCGGAAGAGACGCGCAGGCTTCGCGCTGATAATGGCCGCCTGCGCAAGGAGGTGGACAGCCTCAAGACTGAGTTAAAAGCCCACCGCCGTGAGTTTGCGGAAATGCGGACCACGGTGGCAGTGGCAAATGAGGCGTCCACCAGCACTGTGCGGGACACACAGGCTTTGGAGGAATTTAAGGCCTCTATAATGTCGTCGGTGGGCTTTATGATTAAAGCTCAAATGGAAGGAATTCAGGACCGTCTCCTTCCAGCTAAAGTGCTCCGTCCCCCTCTGGCCGCGGACAAGAAACAGGCTGTAGTGCAGAAAACTGCACCTACATACGCGCAAGTGGTCCATCCGACCCCACCACCGAAACCCACACAGGCGCCGAAACGGGTGCCTGCAGTCGAGTCAGTCCCGCTGGCACCGACTACGTGCGTATCAGCCACCCCGACCACGTCGGAGTCCCAACCACGGGAGGCCCAGGAGACATCATGGTCCACCGTGGTTAAAAAGGGGAGAAAGAAGAAAAAGGCTTCCCCCTCGGCCGCAGCGTCCGCCACAGTACCATCAACAGTGGTGAAGGCTCCGCCGGTGGCCAATCCGAGGCTGGTTGCTCCTCGCAGGGCTGCAGTAATGGTCACTCTGCAGCCGGATGCGCAGGAGAAGGGCGTTACATACGCTCACATCCTGGAGCGCGCGGAGCAGGGCGTTAAGCTTCAGGATATTGGAATCTGTGGCGGCCTTAGGGTCCGACGATCGGCGACGGGAGCCAGACTCCTCGAGCTGCCGAAAGCACAGGCGGAGCAGGTGGATAAGCTTGCTGAGAAGCTCCGCACTGTGCTGGATGGTGTCGCAAGCGTCGTTCGCCCTGTAAAGCGAGTGGAACTTAAGGTGACGGGATTGGATGATTCCGTCACCAAAGATAAATTGGTCGCTGCAGTTGCTCGTGCAGGGAACTGCTCCCCTGACTCAGTCAGATGCGGAGTGTTGCAGCGTGGTCCCGGATATATGGAAATGGTCCGCGTCACCTGTCCTCTCACAGCGGCGAAGAAGATATCAGATGCCGGTCGCCTCCTCGTAGGGTGGAGCTCGGCCAAGGTATGCGTATTGGAGCAGCGCCCTTTGCGCTGCTTCAAGTGTATGGGCCTTGGCCACACGAAGGTGCTTTGCCCATCCAAAGCGGAACGGGGGGGTCTATGCTTCCGGTGTGGCGTAGATGGCCACAAGTCGGCGGGCTGTGCCGAGAAACTGCGCTGTGCTGTGTGCGCAGACGCTGGCAAGCCCTCTGGGCACGTGATGGGATCAGGGGAGTGCAACCCCCCCATCACAAAGGGTACGGTGGTCTTAGGCACCCAGACTACCACCAATGTCGGACGGCGCCAGGCCGAGGAGGAAGCTTCAATGTCAATATGAGCACAAACATAAAGTTCCTCCAGACGAACGTCAACCACTGCGCCGCGGCGCAGGACCTGCTGCTGCAGTCCATGGTGGAGTGGCAGATCGACCTGGCTGTGGCCTGCGAGCCATATTATGTCCCTCCCCTACCTAACTGGTTAGGAGACTTGGACGGCACCGTGGTGGTTACTACCCGGAGTGAAACGAGTTCTCTCTCACTCATTGAGAGGGGCTCGGGTTACGTAGTGGCAGGGTGGAGAGAATTCGTTGTTGTGGGTACGTACTTCTCTCCCAACCGCGGCCTGGCGGAGTTCGAGATTTATCTCGGCTCAATCAGAGCTGCGGTGACCAGGCAGTCACCGAGGCCGATACTGGTCTTGGGCGACTTCAATGCTAAATCACGTGCCTGGGGCAACCCTGCCACGAATCCGCGAGGAAGGGCTGTTCAGGTGTGGGCACTTCTCTCCAGCCTGTCCCTACTCAACAGGGGGCAGGTTTACACGTGCGTGCGGCAACAGGGGGGGTCCGTGGTGGATCTCTCTTTCGCCACCCATGTTGTAGCACGCAGAGTGTTGAATTGGAGAGTAGAGGAGGAGGTGGAGACTCTGTCGGACCACAGGTACATCCGGTTTGAGATCTCTACCTCTCGCAGGTCGGTGGAACCCTCTAGGGTGCCAACCACGATTCCAAGGTGGTCTCTTAGCCAGCTAGATCGTGAGCTGGCCAGGGAGGCTGCCATCGTACAGCGATGGGGTTCCACAGGAAGGTGGGAGGGCGCCAGTGCAGAAGAGCTAGCGGGCCACATGCGCAGTGCCCTCAAAGAGGTCTGCGATGCTGCCATGCCTAGGTTCCGGCATAGAGCTCCGCGCCGGCGCCGTGTATTGGTGGTCGCCCGAAATAGCAGAGCTTCGGGCGACGTGCAGCCGGGCGCGAAGGGCTTACGTCCGTTGTAGGAGGCGCAACGGTTTTGATGTGGACTTGGAGGGACAGCTATTGGCCGCTTATCGTCAGCTGAAAAAAGACCTACAGCTGGCGATAAGTCAGGCCAAGGAGAAAGCTAGGGAAGAACTACTGGCGGGCCTGAACCGGGACCCCTGGGGGCGTCCGTTCCGCGGTGTGCGTGGAAAATTCCGCACGCAGGGTGCCCCCGTGACAGAGACAATGTCATCGGATCTCCTCCTGCGCCTGGTCGGGGAACTTTTCCCCCATCCAGGTGAGCATGTCCCTCCACAGATGGTCCCTCGCTCTATGATTGACGACACAGTGGCTCCACCACTGATCACGGAGCGGGAGATGGAGGCGGCCTTCGACCGCTTGAGGGCCAAAAACACTGCGCCGGGCCCAGACGGGATTCCAGGGCGTGTTCTATGTGACGCTCTGGAATACCTAGGCGTAAGGCTTCGGGAGCTGTTCGACCAATGTCTGTGCAGCGGACAGTTTCCGAAGCCTTGGAAAGAGGGAAAGTTGGTCTTGTTGCCAAAGCAAGGTCGACCGCCAGATTCTTCCTCGGCATACAGGCCGATTGTGCTGCTGAACGAGACGGGCAAATTCTTCGAAAAAATTCTCGCTGCCCGTCTTATTCAGCACCTCGACGAGGCGGGGCCGGGTCTGTCAGAGGCTCAGTACGGGTTCAGGGCGGGTCGATCAACTATCGACGCCCTGGACGCCCTGAAAACCCGGACCACGGATGCGGTGGCCCGAGGGGACGTAGTTCTGGCGGTATCGATAGATGTTGCGAACGCCTTCAATAGTCTTCCTTTCGAGACTATTGGGGAGGCACTCCGATACCACGGGGTGCCTTCCTATCTCAGGAGGCTGTTGGGGGCATACCTCCAGGACCGGGTAGTCCTCTGGGAGGGGGGCGATGGGCGTCTTGTCCGGCGTCGGGTAGGCTGTGGCGTTCCACAGGGGTCAGTTCTCGGCCCAATTCTGTGGAACGTTGGCTTCGACTGGCTCCTGCGGACATCCGTCCTTCCCAGAATGGGGGTGTTGTGCTATGCGGACGACACTCTCATCACGGCGACAGGGCGGAATTATCAGGAGGCGGCTCGCCTGGCCGAAGTCGGTACGTCGCTCACAGTGGACCGCATAGGAATGTTGGGCTTGAGGGTCTCCATCTCAAAAACGGAGGCCCTCTTATTCCACGGTCCACGTCGAGGCCCCCCTCGAGGGGCGTTTATCACCGTCCAGGGGACGGTGATTAAGGTGCAGGCCCACATGAAGTATCTGGGCCTGACCCTGGACGGAAGATGGAGCTTCGGGCAGCATTTTGTCCAACTTGGCCCGAAGCTCATCAACGCTGCTGCTGCCTTAAGCCGGCTCCTACCAAATGTAGGAGGGCCGGAAACGCCATGCCGGCGATTATACGCCGGTGTTGTGCGGTCCATGGCTCTGTACGGTGCTCCCATCTGGGTGGACGCTCTCACCGCTCGGAACAAGGTTCTCTTGCGAAGGCCGCAGAGAATCATAGCAGTGAGGGTGATACGCGAATATCGTACGGTGTCGTGGACGGCGGCAATACTTCTCGCGGGCGATCCGCCTTGGGAGCTCCAGGCGGAGGTGTTCGCGGAAGTATACCGGTTCCGGGCGGAAGTGAGGTCGCGTGGCGACCGTCCAGGGTTGGAGGAGGTGCTGCGAATCAGGACTCTCGCCCAGCAAGCCCTGATTCGCAGGTGGGAGGAGGATCTGAGGTCCCCATCAGCAGGCCCGGCGACAGTGGAGGCGATCCGTCCCCACTTGAGTCGCTGGGTAACGAGAAAAGGCGGCACACTGACCTTCAGACTGACTCAGGTGCTTACTGGACATGGGTGCTTCGGTAAGTACCTGCACGGAATAGTCCGGCGGGAGGTAACGCCCTCCTGCCACGAGTGTGGTGCGCCTACGGACACGGCATGCCACACTCTGATGGAGTGTGCCGCTTGGGGGCCTCAGCGCCTTTCCCTGGCGACTTTAATTGGCGGAGACCTTTCGCTGCCGAGCGTGATAAATGCCATGCTTGGTAGCGAAAGGTGCTGGATGGAGATGGTGTCCTTCTGCGAAAATGTCATGTCGCAGAAGGAGGCCGCGGAGCGGGAGCGCGAGGAGAGTGCCTCCGCTGACCCGCTTCGTCGAAGAAGACCGGGGAGAAGACGCCGGCGCTATGCGCATCTTCTCCTCCCGCCGTGAGTGTCGCCGGGGCCAGAGGGTCTCTGTACCCCGAGTACCCCCTAGGATTTGGAGGCCCGCAGAAGCGGGCCAACCGTCGGGACGGCACGGTAGTATGCGCAAGCGATCCCGTGACGTCCCCCGACAAGATGGATTGGGTACCGCTGGTTTTTAGTGGGTATTCCGGCGCCTTCAGCGCCGGCGAGTCCCACATACCCATTTATGTGTTTTTCCAGCGAGAAAAAAAAAAAAAAAAAAAAGGTAGGCAGACTGGCTATTAATGATCACTTAAATCGCCAATGAGCCAACTACGTTGGGAACTAAGATTTTATGTCCCTTATACTTTCACTGGCTCACCCGCCCTTTAAAATGGAACACAACAATACTAATTGTAAGTATTGCTGCTGGGCAATAGAAAATACGATGAGTGGATGGTACCTACCCATACATACATAGTGATACACTGTATTTGCCTATAAGTGTATTATTAGAGCGAGTAAAATAAATGGCTCCTGTTTTAACGGACGCACTTGTGAGCTGTCTCTGTCGAACTCGATGAGTTGTTCGATTTTAATCAGCAGCGGCGATCAATAGGTGGTCTTATATGACGTATTAATAATATAGTTCTACCACATTAATATTATAAATGTGAAGCTCTGCCTGTTTGTTGTTTTCATGGCTAAACTAAACCACAGAACCGATTTTGATGAAACTTGGTATGAAGCAAGTTTGAACCCCCCGGAATAGGCGACTTTTTATTTATACTAATCTTACATCGATTGACCCATTTTATACGCGGGCGAAGCCGCAAACGAAAACTAGTCCCATAGTATTAATATAATTTTATTTATTTTATAATGATGATTGACGCGTATATTCTCAACTACGAAAGAGCTGAACATTCACCTGATCTAGAATAGACGAGTGGAAAGGCACTGGAAGGGATAAATTTTCAACGTATTTATACAAGTGGATTAGTAATATTATTTACTTACAAGGAAAGTATATTTCATATATTTAAGCCTTATAAAATTTATAGTTAAATTTTTTACTTTTTACAATTTCATTTGTCTAGTGTTTATAAGCATACCAAAAATGAAAGCCGATTTTATATAATTGGTATGATTAAGCAGGTATAACTTAAAGGACAGACTATAAAGTAATATAAACGAGCTAATAAGCCAAATGATGATAAACAAATCATCTGCACCTGAGCACTCTGTTTTATCGGTCAGCCATCCCATCGGCCTATAAAGGTGAGAAAATTAAACTAAGAGGACACCAGTTTATGCGCATAAGCTTTTGAGCTATAATATCTCTTTCGTAGGCGTGTAGTCTTGGAGATTAGACATGGTACCACATAATTGTTCTTATTGCATCAAAACTTATTGACATTGATGAAGCGTGTAGCGTATTCTGTCAACACGCTGTCAACCGTGCGATATAACTTGTTTTGCCCTTGAGCTTGTATTGCAGTAGCTCACTCACTTATAGCGAAACTGAATAATGCGAAACATAATTGCTTAACATCTGTTGAGTTGATATAATACATAATAAGAATCACTATTAATTATAATATCAAAAAATATTATGAATACGTAATAAGAAAACTTGTAATTTATTAAGAATTTAAGCACCTTAATACGTCTCATGAAGTATGAGACGTATTAAGGTGCTTAAATTCTTAAGAATATATATATGTATGTAAAGTGGATTTATATAGTTTTACCCGCTGCTTTTGTAATTATTCTGTTTTTGCTTCGAAACTATCTGTCACAAGATTTTTTTATTGACATCTGTATATTGAATAATACAACATTAAAGGAACCTTCGGCTTATTTTTGCAATTTATGTTTCATAATATTTTTAACAATTTTTTTACGTAACTAATATGCGCAAATTACGAAGTAAGCGCTCTGTCGTCTATCTTCAATGCGAGACGAGACATTGTGCTGAACAAAACTATACACTTTTCTCCACAAACAAAGGGCACAGAGGGTGCGAGGTCTTCGTGCTACGTATTCATTGGTAACGCTCAATCGAGCAAGGTCAACGACGTATATTTACGTCTTAAGGCTGCCTATATTTTAAAGCAACAACTTTTGTGTTTAGTTTTTACACTATCACAATATAAATTTTCATAAAAATTGTTTGAGCTTAATAACCGTGAAAACAAAACAGGCAGGCATAATTACTTAGGCAGTTATTTAAGTATGCATAAAGTAACGAAGTAATATTACTCCGCTTTTAAATTACACTTTTCTCAATAAACCGGAGTCGTTCTAGAGCGCCTATTCCGTAACTACTCGAAACGTATAAGTACGTAAATTTTCACGTATAAAATACACGAATAAGAGAAAATCACAAATAGAAATTTGCATACAAAATATACGGGAGGAGTAACAGTAAAGTTGTCGACCCACATGTGTGACGGCTCGCGGTGATTGCAAACAGAATAAATAACAGCTTGAAATGAGAATATTTAGTTGTAGGGTAACTCAATTTCAGTTTTGTCGCTTCTCATAATGTATTCTGTGTGATTTACAATACATCGATCTAACAATCGAGGCATTGTTTCGGATTGACGTTGTTTTAACTGGTTTATGTTGTTTTTTTTTTATATAGCGCTGAAGCGCTTTAAAATAGTAAAAACTATACTGTATTAAAATAGTAACAAACGTTACATAAAAATTTATACACACATATAGGAACTAGTCTATATATGTTATTATTATTATCGGAGAGGCTGTCAGGATATAAGCTGATATGACCCAATGGCTGTGAAACTGAATCAAAGGTTGCGGGTTTATATCTGCTATAACTTTATTTATTAATAAACACACGACAATATTAGAATTATAACACTAGATTAATTATAATTACACTCTATTTACACCCCAAGAACAATCACTTTGTCCAAATATTTATTAACTTTTCTTTTTTTACAATTACAATATATACGATAGTAACTGCAGTACAGTAACATTAACAGCCTGTTAATATCCCACTGCTGGGCTAAGTCCTCTCCATTTTGAGAACAAGGTTTGGAGCTTATTCCACCACGCTGCTCCAATGCGGATTGGTAGAATACACATGTGGCAGAATTTCAATTAAATTAGATACATGAAGGTTTCCCCACGAAGTTTACCTTCACCATCAAGCACGAGAATATAGTTCAATAAACACTAATTAAGCACATGAATATTCAGTGGTGCTTGCCCAGGTTTGAATCTACGATCATCTGTTAAGATTCGCGCTTTCTAACCACTAGGCCATCTCGGCTTAAACGGCTTAACTACAATAGTATTAAAATGTGTCGTAACTACTATGTCTTGATGTGATAAAATGAATGATACTAAAAGTCCAAATATTATAAAGTAAAACATTCGTTCTCGCGAGTGCTTATATATATATATGAGCATATACATTGACAATTAAATTTTAATCCTAGCAGTTCCAGTTTCTGAGGTTGCACGTAACGGCCAATGGTCCATTAGACCTTAGGCCTTAAAATATAATTCTATATCTAAATAAATTAAAATGCAATGCGTTTCAAAGAAAAAAGTGAAATCAACCTTTATTTACAACTTCAAAAATCCTAACTACGCCATTTGCAATAAATTTTCAAGATTACCACATAGTTTTAGCACCAATTGAAAACTTGGTATAATCTTCGAATTCAAACTATTGGCGCTATGAAGTAAATAAGTTGAGTCGTCTCTTGGTGACATTGTTCTAGTCCGCAGAAGTGCAGCGATAAGTAACGCTGAGATTCAGTGGGGATGCAACTTCTAATCGAAATACGGAAAACTTTCTTCTTAATTAAGTTTTTGCGCGCTTTGTGGAAGTAAAATAAGAAACACGACAAAGAAAACGCGATGAAGTTCTAAAGGGAAAATGCAAATAATATCACTAATTAAAGAAAACTTTTTTAAAACGGATTTAAAATGCTTAAGTTAATTTATTTTGATATCAATTAATTTCAGTTGTAATGAATGAAATTAAAAATTGCTCATAGAATAATATTTGTATATTTAAAAGGTGCTAATTATCGTTCTATATTTAATCTGAAAATAATTTCGTTATTTTTTTATTTTCTTCCGCCTATTCTGGTAGATATTTCTTTCCTAACCCTTTCTATCTCTTTAGGTTTAATGAGAATGATATTTCAAGACGTAAGCTCCGCTGGACCATCTGCTGTTCCTTCAACCTAAGACTGTAAGAATTAAAAATCTCTCCTTACACCGTTAATTCGCTACCAAGCATGTTATATCCTTGTGTATAATTAAACTGGATCACTGGTTCGCAAACCCCTTAACATATATTTAGTATTTCTATGTTCGAAGCGGAACACAGCAGTACTATAAGTTTAGTAATGTATGGTTGGTACCCATCCAAGCAAGCCTGTATAAGGCCCTACACCGTAAAATAAATTTAACGTTTGAGATAAATGTTTTTCTTACAAAAATATTTTATTTCAGACACATGTTAGCTACATGTTTAAATTTAAATAAAATTAAAAAAGGAAGCAACTATGTTTAAATTTATTTTCCTTTTCCAAGAAGAGCTTAGACGACCCAATGGTTAGGACGCGTGAATCTTAAGCGAATCACTTAAGCTCAGGCAAGCACTACTGAATTTTTATGTAATAAATTTGTGATTATTTCAAAACGCCGATCTATGAGAGACCAAGTTCTCTTATATAAAATTATTAATAATATTGTTGACTCTCCTTTTCTACTTAGCAAGTTGTCTCTGAACTGCCCACGATCCAACGCTCGTCAACCGTTATGTTTTTATACTCCCACTTGTCATTCATCACATAATGCTAACTGTTTTCTAATCAGAGCTTGTCGCGAATATAATAAGCATTTTGGGAACATTGATATATTTCATTTATCTTTGATTAAATTTAAAGATAATATTTGTAACAATCTTAAATTAACTTAATTATATATTTTTGATATTGTCCAATAATTTTTCTCTTATTGTGTTAAAGTATTTGAGTGCATTTTATGTTTCATCAATCGGTGGAAACTTCGCTGGATAATGTGATATTTAAATTGTATTATGTAATTAGATTATATTTTATATCTGTTTGTTTCCCAAATATTAAATAAATAAATAAATAAATAAATTATTATACATCTCGTGTTAGGCGGCGAAGGAAAACATCATAATAATAAAACCTGCATGTATATCCACCAACCCGCATGGGAGTAGCGTGGTGGAATAAACTCCAAATCTTCTCCTCAAGGGAGAGAAAGCCAACAGTGAGACATTAATAGGCTGTTAATTTTCCAATGCATTTTTAATTGTAATTTTGCAAATTAAACTAATGCCAATACGTACATATACGGGTGCTAAAACTTTACCGAACATAAATATACATAACATAATTAAATAAATAAATTAAATGAGATGAATCAATAGCACACACACTGGTGGTAGGGCTTTGTGCAAGTTCGTCTGGGTAGGTACCACCCACTCATCAGATATTCTACCGCAAAACAGCAATACTTGATATTGTTGTGTTCCGGTTTGAAGGGTGAGTGAGCCAGTGTAATTACAGGCACAAGGGACATAAAATCTTAGTTCCCAAGGTTGGTGGCGCATTGGATATGTAAGCGATGGTTGACATTTCTTACAATGCCAATGTCTAAGAGCGTTGGTGACCACTTACCATCAGGTGGCCCATATGCTCGTCCGCCTTCCTATTCTATAAAAAAAAAAAAAAAAAAACGCGGCTACCATTTAACGATACTGCTACACGAATCTATTTCCAGAAAACAATCGATTTTCAATAAACTAAGAAAATTTCAAATCACCATCGGAAATATTTCGTATTCTTTAACCTTTTACTTTAACTGGCTTAAACTGAGTATCGATAATGCGCTAATCCTCTTTTTATTGTAATTGGTAATAATTATATGTCAAGTCAAAAATATGTGAAGTGGAGACCATCACTTAGAACAAATTATGACATGAACAAAATTATGAAATATAATTTTCATATGCCAGTGTTTTATATCAATAATATATATTTTCAGATTAATTAATATTTATAATCTATGACCTACTATAAATGTTCTGTATTTAAAATTAACTTCGATTCACTTATGTTATAATATAAATTTCTATTTTACATTCAAATTATTACAAAATTTAAATTTATAAAGCTATTATACGTGTATAAATTTACATTTTATAAAATTTACATTAAAATTGACACAATTATTATTAAAATCGACATAGGACACTTAACATTATATTAACAAATAAGTAATTTATTCCTCATACTATTTATAAATAATAAATGAATACGAAATATTTCATAAACAAACCTTAAAAGCGTCGTTAATTAAAACAGCTTATAATATAAATTGAAATTTCATTTAACAAAACAAATTATCATTTCAATTATGATAACAATTGGAGTTTTAAAAATAGCATGGGAATTGCGGTCGTAATGACGGCAATCAAAGAAACAAATATTGTCCATTTTTCAAACTAAAAGCTTCAAATAATGCAAATGGCCATCAATCACAAGTGATTGTCGGGACAAAGGTCTAAGAAGTTACGAAGGTAAGGTTTTCTTTATTCTATTTCATTGAAGTGATTTGAATGGAAATTGTAGTATATTTTAAGCAGCTTCTATAATGACATTAATTACTATTAACTTAGTAATGTAGTATTTTTTAAGTACTTTTTTAATCATACTTTATAGTAAGTACTAATGTAGTGTAAAATGGAACGTGGTTTTCAAATATATGCCTTTCGCTCTTTCCTTGAAAATTCCTGGATTGTAACAGGAAACACAGACGCGGAAGGTCACAAATTTTGGCTATGTACAAGACAAATGAGGCACCAAAACCCTTCGTGTGAGTGAGTGGACTGTTGATATGAGGGGCAGGCTCTTACGGCGACTACTTGTCAGATATTATTATATAAGGGTGAAAGAAGTATTTAGTTAGTTAGTTAGTAACAGCTTGTAAATGTCCCACTGCTGGGCTAAGGCCTCCTCTCCTTTTTTTGAGGAGAAGGTTTGGAGCTTATTCCACCACGCTGCTCCAATGCGGGTTGGTGGAATACACATGTGGCAGAATTTCGATGAAATTAGACACATGCAGGTTTCCTCACGATGTTTTCCTTCACCGAAAAGCACGAGATGAATTATAAACAGAAATTAAGCACATGAAAATTCAGAGGTGCTTGCCCGGGTTTGAACCTACGTTCATCGGTTAAGATTCCCGCGTTCTTACCACTGGGCCATCTCGACTTATTAAAGAAGTATTAGGCCTTCGGTATTAGGCGTATAGAAGACCGATATGCACGCTAGCTTGCATCAACGAGCCAAGCTGTGGAATTTACTCTTAGTAGCTTATTTAGTACTGGATCTCTGACATCAGTATTAAAATGTGAAACATTAATACGTTGTATTGCTTTGTTTCGCTTTTGGAAGGTGAGCAAGCCAATGCACTGAACTAAATGAACATTTGTATACCTCCACGCCGCTTTATTCAACTTCAAGTCTAATCAAAACGTCTTGAAAAAAAGCTCTTTAAGCGATAAGATCGTATTTTGAACAGTTTTTGCACAATAAAACATATTATATTATTAGTTCCAGACTTAATAATTTTTTTTATTTATCTTTAATCAATAAAAAATTCATTAAGCTTGCTAATTGATTGTCAAAAATCTACCACCGGTTCGGAATGAAATACCTCAAGACTTAACAAGAAGCGGCAAAATAAACTCAGTGGATTAATATATATATTATATCGTCGAATATCGTCATATTTTTTAACGTCATATTTTTTAAGATATCGTTAGACTTAAGAGTCGTAACAAATGTTTTTATATAAACATAAATCTTTAGAATGCAGATTCGAAATCTGTTCGACTTATTTGTTATTCAAATTTCTAAATTATGAATTCGCATTACCATAACATATTTCACCACAACCCTCGAGTTTTCTTCAAACAAAATCATTGACGTTTAAAACAATCAAATTGTACGAAAATTTTGTGTGATGTTTAATTACACAAATTCACAAATGTTTTTGAACATCTGCTTACAGCCGCTTGAAATATAATAACAAAAAAATATTCAAAGCTTATTCTCGAATGCCGAGATGGCCCAGTGGTAAGAACGCGTGAATCTTAACCGATGATCGTGGGTTCAAACCCGGGTAACCACCACCGAATTTTCATGTGCTTAATTTGTGATTATAATTTATCTCGTGCTTTACGGTGAAGGAAAACATCGTGAGGAAACCTGCATGTGTCTAATTTCACTAAAATTCTGAAACATGTGTATTTCACCAACCCTCACTGGAGCAGCGTGGTGAAATAAGCTCCAAACCTCGTCAAAAAGAGAGAGAAGGCCTTCAGCCCAGCAGTGGGACACTCACAGGCTGTTATGATGCTCAAATGCTCAAATTTATTTAAAATCTATTGTAACAAGCAAGGTAAGACAATAAAGTAAGGCTTGTTAATGTTCCACTGCTGAGCCAAGGTCTCCTCCTATCTTGGTGAGATAGTGTAGAACTTATTCCACCACACTGCTCCAATGTGGGTTGGTGTATACATTTTTCAGATTGATCTTATAGCTTCGTTATAAAACTTTTGAGTGAGCCAGTGAAACTTCAAAGACATAGGCGTAGCATCCTAGTTCTCAAGGTTGGTGGTACATTGGCGATGTAAAGAATGGTTAATATTTCTTACGGCATCAATGTCTATAGGCGGTCCTTCCAACAAAAAAAACTTACTTTCTTCTTAGCTTCAAAAGCTTCGGGCCAGCAATAACTCTGTCTTATTTTGTATACAAATTGCGAAGATATGAATCTTTAATTCACAAATAAACAAGATGATTTTAAAAATAATACGAGTTTTCTCAGTAACGAATACAGTACATTGTGTTATGAAATAGATCGATTTGCGGACGATTTTTGTTATTCCATAAATAGAATTCCATGATCAAGACAAGAGATTCTTATAATGGACTCGTGGGAAGTGTACCGCTCGTATTGAATCATTCCTCGGTAATAGTTTGTAAGTCAGTGTGTTAGTTTCTATTATGACTTGATTTGTTACGGCGACCATAGTTTGGTCGTCCAAATTAATATCTGTCTAGTTTTTTGTTTTGTAAAACGAGAGTTTTAACCAAAAAAGAAATACTATTTCCGACTGATAGCTTGTTTAATTATATGAATAACTACGTTTTAATGCCTAGCATGCATTTAATTTGGTTTAAACCTTCGCTTAAACATCACATGTCCTAGCCACTGAGTCATCAGGACTCATATTATTGTCAGCAAAAAAGGTGACTTCAGATACAAAAATAATAATTTCATTAAGCATTCGTATTAATCAAATAAAAGCAGGCAACGTCCAATAAAAATATAGATCACATATCAGGGGTTATTCGACCAAAAAAATATGTAAAAAATATGCACCGCTGGACGCAAACATGAAATCAAATGTATGTATTATTCAAAAGGTTGCTTCAAAACAATATCGGGTAGGATTATACCCCCCTATTATTGGTTTCCTACCGCATAATTTATAGGAATATAACAGTAAATATTCTCTTAAGAGCTTGGGCTATCTATAATCTATTGAAACTGCTATATTTTGATTATATTATTACTTTGATTAGTAAATATTGGTTCGTTAATATTCCTTGACTTGACGCAAATATCTTCTCGTATTATATTGATTTTTTTCATATAATAATACATATTAAGGCGAAGATGTAATCGCAAAATGGACCCATTTAAAATAAGTGTTTGGCTTTCAAATCGAACTTAGATACTGAATGATGCACCTGTGTCTCACAGGACACTACATAATTATATTGTATACATACTGTTGTAGGAATTTGTTAATAAAAGTGTTTTTATTTAAAAAAATAAATCACAAGATCTTTTTTTAAATTTCGAATAGAATGTTTAAACAAATTATACACTTACAACTTTTATCTGCAATACCTGTAATGTCCTACATAAACTTATTTTCATTCTCCGTATATTCCATACGAAGTTAAATCGACCAAACTGCTTCATAGCGGATGGACTGATATACCTGTTTCAGACACAGACAGCTTTCTTTACGATATTTTCCTTCAGCGCTGTTTCTACTTTGAAGTTTTCATAAGAAGAAAATTTGGTACTTAAATTTGCTTATGCTTGAATGTAAATATCTACTTCCGGCTATAATATTTTCGTAGCATTCTATCTATGAACTATCTGCTTCAAATTTTTCTATAATGCCTCTTTTATCATTGTCATTAAAATTAGGTCGCTTTGGGATTTACAAGGTGACGTTATTTTGATACTTAACTTAAATTGTAGTTCTAAATTTAATATTTGTATCGTTAGATATAATTGTTGAATCAAATTTATTAATTACGAATTTCCTGACAAATATAGAAACTCTCACTATATAATATTACATGAAAAAAATATGAAATAAGCTTACTTAAACACGATAAAACTCGAGAGTCCCTTCGCAGGTGAAACTTTTTGTAATGAATTCAAATATAATTTATCAACGTAATAAGTATGATATGAAATAGTTACGTTTAAGGCCTAGTTTTGTGTAGCAATAATCGAAAACCGACTAACCCCGTAAAACATTGCATAGAGCGCAGTTTCGGAATCCAAATGTATTTTTAATGGTACCCCGCGGGCAATCAATTTTGGTTCAGAAAGCCTTCGAGTACGCCTTCCCCACACGCTGCATTGTTCGCGTAGGTACCGTTGTTCTTATTTTTATTATGAATGCATGAAATATTAATATTTTGATAACGAATTTTATATTAAATTCTACGAGTAAGATTAAACGATGATTTTCGTGTACCCAGTGTACGCGAAATTTTTTAATTAAAGTTTTTTTTAGTTCATTTCGCCGAGATAGCTTAGTTAATATACTAACTTAGCGCAACTGAACTAAAAGATCAAAGATTCAAACTAAAACAATTACATCTCAGTGAATCTTGTTTGCCGTAGTTAAGGAATAATATCAATAACTTAAATATCAGAATTAGAAATGCTTTTCGATAACAGTAGCGGAGTCCTTGGCCCAGCAGTGGAATACTTATGTAACTTTTTAATTATATAACTTAATTAAATTTATTTAATACTCAGCCGTGAATTGGAGGGAAGAACTATGACCGCATATCTAACTTTAATTTATTTTAATGATTTTTATGAATAAAACGGGAAAAAAAATATTTCATTTTATTTGTCACACACTTTTAATTCTTATCAAAATAAATAATATTAATTTTAATCATTCACGGCCTCATAAGCGTTGCTTAGCGGGTATTTAGATAAATACAGATTTTTCTCTTTCCCTCATTATTGAATTGACATGCCAAAGAATAAGACACAGTAATGCTAATTAACGTGATCAATACTGCGTTTAGGTATTTGAAATTTGCAATTTGCAGTAGTTTTAAAGATATTTGAATAAATGAATCATAAAAAGACAAAGTCTGCGGCAAGAGTTTTTAGCATAATACGTACGGAGAGTTCGCTCGATACTTATTTTATTATGAAATTTATTTATAAATCACTTTTTAATATAATCACGTGGTTTAACCTTAATTTACCGACTTGGCACGGCCAGCGAGTTATAAATGTAATGAAATATAAGGTTGGCATCAGCACACAATAAAATATATGATAAATATTTACATAATATTATTAATATTTTGTAATTAATTTGTGATAGGTCGACGAGCCTATGGCTCGTTTATGCTAGCCTTCACCCATAGACAGCGGTAAGGCAAGAAGTATAATAAATGCCTAATCCTGTTTTTTGGCCTACCATGGGATACAAGATAATAATTAAGTTGTTTTTTAATTATAAAAATGTGTAAACCCAAGTTTCCAGCAAAATTAGTTCATCCTTTCTGGGGCAAGGTATTCGGCATTCGCTTTAATCGTTCGAATAAAACCCGCTAAGATTCTTTGTACTATATGATATTTCTTTATGGTCGATGAGGCTTAAAAATAAGTAATATATTCAATGCCTAGTACTTTTAATTGATCATTTTAATAAATATAGTGTAAAAAGATGTAAGAATGAAATAAAATATTACTGTTTAAATTTAATCTCGTTGCGAATAATATCAATTGAAGCGTCAATAACACAATGGTTAACGGGCCACCTAGCGTTGTAAAAATCGCAGGTTCGATCCTTATATCTTAGGCTAATGTACCACCACTAAAACAAGCTGTTTGCTTTATTGGATGGGTAAATAGAATATTAGTAATTTCTTAAAAAAATTAACATTAATCATCTATAGCTTTACATTTTTAATAAATAGCGATATTCAAAAACCAAATTATTTTTATTTGATACATAATGAAAAAATGTTTGAAAAATTATATCCTTAAACGCCTAAAGAATTGATAAAATTAACGAATAAGTGTTTTACAATAAGTTTTATATAATGATAAAAATAATACTAAATAAATAAATCAGATTACAGTAGGTTCCGAAATTATTGGTAATCCCCGACAATAAAACTCAAAGCCGTTTTAAACAATGGTCAAACATCAAATTGCATCTGAACGGCCATGAATTCGCACGAATTGGATGAAACATAATACAATCTCGGCTCTTTAGAATTTAATTGTCAAACATAATCGTTAACCGAGTTATTCGATAACATCGTATATCGTATCATGTACTGTACTGAGAATTTGTCGCATACTAGTTTTTAGCCATGGTTCGCTTGATATGAGTAAAACTTTATTTAATATAAGTAGAGCTAAGATGGCTCAGTGGTAAAGATGGAGGTTAGGAGGTTTTACTGGGTAAGAATCCCACATAACCCAGTTCCCCCCCCCCCATAGCAGCTGGGTACCTTTCTGAAGGTTTCCACTGCGTGAAAAATAAATTGGTTAGGATGCACGAAGCTCAAAAATAACGGGATACAAGACGAGCAAAGAAAACGAAACGAGAAAACATTCATGTTTTCTATACACATCTTATAATATTAAATGAGTAATTCTCATATATACATATATATCAATATAATTGTTTTGCTCTTATGTATATCTATATGTTTCTTGATAAATGGTTAGTTATCACAAAAAAAAGCCACCCAGCTACTTATATTAAATGTTATACTACTAAAAATTTAAGACTTTTAAATTTAAGCGAAACTAATACAGAATTTTTTAAATATTTTTACATTTTACGATTGCTAAACTAATGCAAAAAGTTATAGCAGTGGTTTATGTTAAAATTTTAAGCGAAACTGGCAACCGCAACTATAAGGTCGTAAAATAAAAATATTAAGAAGACTTAATTTCATATAATTTAACCTTTGAAGGATTTGCAGATAATCATGATTTTTGTACATATTTTTAATTTGTGTCTACGACCTATTGTTATGATTTAGCTAAACACTTTGAGATGACATTCGACATTGACACTTTGTCATTCGACCCAATCGTGACAAGTTGAAAGACATTATGTCCTGATAGGTACAACGTTGGTGTCTTCAAATACAGAGTGAACAGGTTTCTTTTAGGCAAGCGTGCTACATCCTAGACCGTGTCGATGCTTAACATCAGGCAAGTCAACGGTCAAACGTTTGCCTATTAAGTGTAAAAAAAGACAGTGTTGATGCGTGTTGTTCAATGATAGAGTTCTACATCGACTTTTATTATGACTGAATAGCTCCACCGAGTTCTATGACCTTTCGCATTTATACCTTGCAAAAGCAGAAAATTAACTGTCGACGAAAAGTAACCGCAGCTTATGTCGTAAACATAAATAGACGAAGTTATAAACTTGTCCAAATTACCACTATTTTGGTAAATCTTTCATAAATAACTAAAAAGTTTTAAACTGTTTCATGCCATAAATAAAATAGTCATACCCAGTATATGATAATATTGTTGTTGTTGCTGATGAATGTTCTGTTTGCTAACACTTTGATAAATGTTGTTGCAACAACAATAACTTTGAATTTTTTTTTTGTTAACTAACGTTATTATGTTTAATTTAAATCAATAATTATAAAGGGTTTTTTCGACTCGTAAAATAATTTAAAATGACCTTCTTTTCTATAGGCATTCGTTTTTTTGTATTAGGCTAATCTATTTTATTTCATAAATTATGTTTTAACTATTCTATAATGTAAGTTATGACTAAGTTGGTATGGATTTTTTTCGACGTGATACATATTTTGTGGGAAACACCTCTCACCTTCTGGATAAAATGTGATCATTGAAAATTAGACACCCACTGCTAAATTCCACAAACGTATGTTACCATTATTGTTGAATGATGAATTATTTAGTGAATGTAATCCTTTATATCGAGTAGAATGAATTACGCAGGATGTGAGATATTCGAATTGTATTGATAAAAATTTTCAAACAAATATGCAATTGACATATAGTGAAAATTTTGAGCATAAATATAATATGCATAATTTATTCACACAGATAATGCATCGTCATGATCATGGAGTGTAGCTATTACCGATAAAAAATAACAACAAAAACGTCGATGTCACGCCTATGCAGTTCCGACGGTTCTCACGGAGCCACGAACAAACAACCTCTCATACTTCGTAATGTAACGTGATATTCAACGCCCACTTTTTTATGCTTCACATTCATTCTTTGCTAGGCTTAAAAGAGTTGAAACAAGGACCGAACGGAGCCGTCGATGTATAATGCACAAAAAAATGTAAGGGCGCTCGTGGAGATGGTTCTCGTGTCTTCGTAATACGACAACACAATATCCTATGAACATAATGAAACGGCCCAAGAGCCGCGAGGTTCGACACGTTAGTATGTGAGTTTACAATTTGACCATCCCGTGGGAAAGGTCTGGAGGCGGAGCGATAATTGCTTAGTTTGCGTAAACCCGAAACAAACCCTTCGGCGAGTAAGTAATTACAGGGCAAAAGAAAGTATGGGGAGCGAACGATCAAATGATAGGTTTACGGCGCTTGTGAATCACGAGACTAGAGTTTATATTTCTATTCTTTGTTCGAAACGGGGTGGATTTTTTTATGAAATCAACGAACTATGGCTTATGGCTAGACTTTTGAATTCTTTATTTGTGACACCATATAAATTTATTTGGTAGTAAAAGTAAAATGCAAGCCTTCAAATGTCTCACTGCTGGGTTATGGCCTCCTCTATTAAGTAGGGTTAGATTTTATACCAGTAAGCTGCTCCAAGGCGGGTTGGTTGATTTTTAATATTATTTGATTATATTTAAAATAATTATTTGTATGTACTTTATAACTATTTAAATTGTATCACAGAAATTGCGTAAAAATAATGTACAAATTGTTCATCATCTTCCCTTTACACAATTGCAAACGAAACCAAAGACAAAAAAGGGAAGAAAAAGATTAGAAACTCTATAGACCGTCTGGTTTCCTGCATAATCCCGCAATCAGCGATGCGAAACCGACGCACGTCCTTACCACACTCACCACCTTGTTGGTAGAACAAATATTTGTTTTAGCAGCAAGAAAACTACTAGTCATTCCAAAAAAAGTGTTAAAAGTGATTATCGGGTAACTTTTTATGATGTTTTTTTACGTGTAAAAGTTGTGAGACTGAATTCTTCGTTTTGTTTCGTATTCACAAGTTTAAAATACAAATTTTATTTTACTCTGCGATGACTTTTTGCCACTTAGGCTGAATCTTCTTACCGAAATTCGCCATTTTTAAATGCGTACAAAATCAACTGAATAAGTAAACATTTTAATGAGTTTCTTATATTCTTCTTCGCGGTTTCGTTTCTATTTTTTTCTGATAATAAAAGCAACGCGACTTTTGTGGAACATTTTCGTATTTCTAGATACATTTTAAAGCTTTGACTTCTTTGTAGTTTATTATTACTATCAACGAGATAATTTTGCATCGACTTTGACTTAACACAAAGACTTTTTAAATATCCATGACTTCGTTTGCATTCTATAATATCGACAGTATACGTGATATGAGCCGTATTGGCTTAGTGGTTATAGTACCTGAATTTTAACCGAAGATTGCGAATTTAAACTCGGGATACACTACTAAACTTTTATGTGCTTAATTTATGGTTCACGTTATCTTGTGTTCTGTGTTAGAGGTAAACATCGTCCATGTGTCGAATAAAATTCTGAAACATGTTTTGCTGACCCGCAATGAATAAGCCCGAACGGAAAAAAATCATAATATCAATAATCATATATATATTTCAATGTATATAGATACCTTTCTGACAGCTTCGAATAGAATTAAAGAAATCAGAGAAATAAATAAAACAAGTTTATCCTAACAGTTTCGGGGTCTTCGCGTGATACTCGTTACTTGAAGGGAGTTATGATTTTATTCATACCATATATAATAAATAACTATTTGCTGCTTTGTATAAAAAAGTATAATTTCAGATAAAACTATATTCATAAATTTATCTCACAATAATTCAATTTGGTACTAATATCCGCGACTTCCACTCATCATATTCTACTGTCGCATTATATATTATTGTAGTGTTCCGATGTGAATGACGAGTGGATCAATGTTATTGTACACACAATGTACATAACATCTTATTTCCTTTATATTAATAATCCCTTATGTTAACATTTTTACAATGCTATTTTTAATATGGCTGAAAGTGACCACAATCCGTCACATTGCCCATTCCCTAGTTCACCAATTTGAAATTAAAAAAACACCTTTTTAAATAGAACAACAGATATTTAATATAAAAAATAAGGTCTCGTGCCTTATCACGCCATATTTGTACAATATCCATTAGGACTAACATATTTGCTGATCGATCTATCAAAACCAATAATAGATAACTACAATTCACCTTTTTCCCAAAGAAGGATATCAAAGACAAACTGACGCGTACGCTCTGTTCAATATAAATATTTATTTCCTTTCATTTATCGGCACTTACGTGTTTGCACTGTATTTCCTGATACGGTATATTAGATAAGTTGAAAATTTCTTTGTTTATATATTGACGCCATATTATATTAAATAATAATTAAAATAAAATAAACAATACTTTAGTTAAATAATCTTTTACTTAAAAAACGATTTTACAAAATTATTTAAACATAAAAAACTCAGTATTTACTCTTTTCTTAGGATTACATAATTATGACATATATTCTTTTATATCATATTTTAACGATAATAAGAGTGATTTATGATTCTTAAGCTTATTCAGTGGCAAGTGTAAAAACATTAATGGGATATTACTATATCGTTAAAAAGAAAACTTAATTATCAACAATTTTACTCGGCACTAACATTACGGTACGTAGGTACTGTAATTTTATTGGAAATTATAAATACTGGTGGCGATTAAATTGTATTACTGGTAGGTATCATTACATTTTTAACGCTATGGACTTATTAACTAATTAAGTTTGTATCGTGTTTTTTAGTTATTATTTAATTTAGTTATTATTATTAAATTCATAAATAACATTGAAAAATTATCCTAAATTATGGAATGAACAAATAATCTTATATAAATAATATTATGTAGTTTATCTTAATAAAATGAAGCACGTAATCCCATTCTTATTTAATATTCAACAAGTTCTCATATAAATTGGTACAATAAGCTTAAACCTCTTCTTAAGAGACCTTTGCCTAGCGTAGAACATTTATTGGCTACTAGCGAATATGGCGAAACGTAACAGACGATCCCTGGTGACCCGAAAAATATTTGACACGAGCGAGTCTTCATTTCTCACGATCTTGAACTTTTGATAAGCATACTCGCTTTCGACATCCTATAATTGATTTCAAATACCATTCACTATGCAACAACTTTGTAATCAATATTAATTTATAACTCACAAGGTGACGTCGTGACCGCATTTTTACTTTAACTTCTAGGAATCTTTAAGGGTACATGTTGGATTATGTTAATGATATATAGTTTTTTCCATGTCGGTTTATTTTATGTTAATTAGTATTTAATTTCAAATTTTTAAATGTGTTTATATTTCTTGAAATTAAAAGAAAATGTTCTCTGTTCAAACACGGTACCGATAATTGCGTGATGTTTTTATTACCGCTGAAATTATTTATAAGTACAAATTAAACATTTCCTATGTTCTCAGTGGTACTTGCCAGGATTTCAACGCGCGTTCTTTATATCTACGTGTTCTATCAACTGAGGCATCGCTACTTACGATATGAAACAGTTTATAATTAAAATTCTAAGTGTGTTTCTATTAATTGAAAATGTATAATTTGCAGCTGTACCGAGCGCCTGTTAATTTTATTTTGGCAATTCTTTTTAACACTCAAATATTCAGTTCCCTCCTTTCTTTGTGGATCGCTAATAGATTTTCGACTACGATATATGTAGTTCATATTGATTGGGTTTTATTTACGTTTCGTTCGAAGTATATTTATTCTAGAAATTTCTTTTCGTCTCTGCTACTGTATATATTGCTGGCTCTTTGGTATAGTGGCTGTAATATAAGGACACAGATCACGAGGTCCTAGGTTAAAACCCCGGTTGAGCTTATAAAAAGTATTGGTTTTTCATTTTCACACAAGACCAATGCTCCAGCACCTAACAACTTTCTCTCCGACCATATAAAATTTGCCTTCCCATGAGATTCAAGTAAGCTTGTGTTTGTGCACACACTTCAGCAGTATGATGTCCTGTGCAATTAGTTAATATATTTTGAGAATGACTGCCGTGGTCGACATCAGTCACAATTTATATCATCATTATGTTATATTTAAAAAAAATAGTAAGACTTTCTTATAGAAAACAACAGAGCTTTTTCTATATTCTATTATTATTAAAAACTACATAACCGCATACATTTGCTTTACAATCTATTTTGTGAATGCTTAAATAATAAAAATTACGACGATTGTATAAGTTCTATCACAGTATTCGTTTGTGTTTTACGATAAGAAAAAAAATCAGATGCTGGTTTTACTATGATAAAAATAGAAAAACAGATGCTTTATTCAAATAGTTTTATTCATTGGCAAAAATCGGTCTAGTACGTATCAGACACGAATATTTATAGTGTAATAGTCCATCCTCTCTCATTTTCTAGGATTAAATCTTGTGACACGGTTTATGCTTTATTTCATATAGTAAAGTGCTTCTGTTAGTGAGTTAACGTAAACCTTTCTATATAATAAAATATAATTTTTCATTTTTTTTATTGGAATTTGTTTAAAATATAGTTCGAAAGGCTTTCATACTTTGTAAACATGGTCAGGTGAAGTTACATAAAAGCCCCTAAAAAGTGTATAATGCTGATATTATGAATATTTGGTATACGTTGGTCCAATATAATTGCGTTGATTAGTTATAATATAGTATTCCCACATAGCTCAGTGGATAGAACACTTGATTTTAACCGATTGCGGATTCAAACCCAGACCATGAAATTTTCATGTGCTTAATTTTTATTTAAAACATTTCGTGTTCGACGGTGAAAGATAATATCGTAAGGAAACCTGCATGTGTCGAACAAATAATCTCCCTCATGAATATCAACCAATAGGTTTTAGAGCAGCTTCATGAAAAACTCTTCAAACCTTCTCTGAAAAGAATCGGAGGCATTAGCACAGCAGTTGGACAAAGGCTGTTACTATACTATTTTATTTCTTAAATTATAAAAATTCTAATAAAAACGATATACATGTTCAACTAGTATGGAACAAAATAATACATTTAAATATTAATATTATTTACTGAAGCGAAACGTATTTACATCAAATTTAACTTAAGCAAAAAGCATCTATCTAGATATTTAAGCTTAACATTTCTTGAAGGGGCTTAAAAGGGCGGCAAATGGAATCCCAAATCGATTTTAAAAGACCTGTCAAATAATATCTAACGACGTTTTCGATCAAGAGAAAGATTTAAAAAAAATAAGTAACAGATTAAATAATTTGCAAGTTGAAAGGCACTTTGGGTATTTAAGTGATGGTTAATGTATTTAGTTTCAAAAGAGCTAAGTCTTGCAAATATTCACAAAGCGTGAAGGATAAGAATCGGTAAATTACAAACTCTTGTTTTTCACTGATTCAATAAAACACGTACCAATTTAATTTATAACATTTACGATTTTCAAGCACATTACAAAACACGCATTGTTTGTTTGTTGAAATATAATAGATAATGATTATTGTCTGTAAATTGGTATACACGTTTTCCAAATTTGAATCAACTTTCAAATGTGCATATTAAGATTAAGATTGTATCAGCTATAGCACTAGTGAGATCGTATTACCTACTCTTTGTTCATTCGTAATTTAAATATAGAACGAGTAATTACTTTTATAATTTAAGTTCAATATTTTTCGGACAATAACCTTTTTTATATAAAGTCATAAAATATTTATTTGCTTTTTACAAACTTAAAGTTAAATGGTTTACGGCCTCACTTATAAACTTTGTTCAGCGGGTGATTAGTAAAATAATGCTGTGGCTTCTTCTTTCGAATATCAAACCAATAATGACAGAAAGAGAGAAATCAGAGTTTAACTAAACAGCCGCTAAGCAACGTTCATGAGGCCTTTAATAAACGGCTATCTAAGTGTCTTCTTAACCAAATTTCTATTTATTTGACTTTGTTCTTAAAACAAAACAATATTTAAATATTTTAATACAAACAATTTTAAAGCTATATCTATGAATTTTTAAAACTCAAATCTTTACTAACTTACTCGCTTATTTGAAAGTAAGTTTGTACGTTTGTTTGTTTTAAATTAAATTTTAAATGATTAAATAGTTCGAGTTGAAACGTATATAGCATATAATAGTTGGATTTGGTTCGGACATGTGTTTGAATTCCAAGCATTTATAGACACAAGAGAATACCACTATATTATTACTACAATTATGCAAAACGACACTGGTTTACGCATCGGCGTTTTATTTAATATCAAATCGTATACTCTAACCATTACGTTTCGAATGACTGTATAGGAATTAGTATTTTACATTTATACCGCGTTGTGATTCCAGAGGTATTGGGTTCAAACCTTGGTGTTCCATCTAATTATTAAAGTAAGAGAGTTGAGCCTGCAAGTGTGGTTTATTACTTTTGAGGATGGTAGCCGTGCCCGAAACCAGTTTAGAGGACATTACAACCAACTTCACGTTTTCTCTTGTAAAATGACAAGTGTTTAAAACAGCCTACTTAAATGAAGTATATATAGATTTGATATGAATGACCTTGAGTAAGTAAGCTAATTAAGTAAATAATTAAGCTTAAAAAAAAAAACATTAATTTCCTTTATTTTAGCTTCTTTGAAATTAAATTTTCTGCGGTCCGAACTATCTCTACAGTTAATTTCATCAAAACCGTTTCAATGGTTAAATCTCAAAAACGTACCAGAAATACAGAGCTAGAATAATTTATATGCGATTCTCTTTGAAATGCAATTTTTTACAATCTTTAACAGGGAAAATAATTACCTACTAATAAAGAAAGTGCAGGGCCGTAGTGGGTTACGCTCCGAAAAGCAGCAAACTAGAAACTAGGTCCTCGACCTTTGCAACCCGATACATAGATACTGATATACGTCACATAGACCACATTACAGTTTTAATAGTAATAAAAAGACGCTTCTATCAACGCCATTAGTGTGAAACGTGGTGTACGAGAAATATGCACAACAAAAACATGAACTTAGAACAATTAACTAATGTACAAAAAAAAAACAATGTTGATCGAATGAGCAACCTCCTCTCCTCCTCTTTTTGAGGAGAAGGTTTGGAGCTTATTCCACCACGCTGCTCCAATGCGGGTTGGTGGAATACACATGTGGCAGAATATTAGTGAAATTAGACACATGCAGGTTTCCTCACGATGTTTTCCTTCACCGTAAAGCACGAGATGAATTATAATCACAAATTAAGCACATGAAAACTCAGTGGTGCTTGCCCGGGTTTGAACCCACGATCATCGGTTAAGATTCACGCGTTCTTACCACTGGGCCATCTCGGCTCATTGTCAGTCAATTAAAGATGGACATTTATAGATGGACATTTATCAATGAATCCTAACTTTCATCATCTCCTGCCATTATCCCATTTATTTGGGTTTGATTTGTATTGAAAATGTGGCATTTTACATCTTGTGGTCCATCTGACGGAAACCTTCAGAAATCAAGGAAGAATTAAGGAATTATTTTTCTGGTAAATTCTTCGCGACCATTCAGATGATTTTGTCGCTTATGCTACACTATTGTAATATTTATGGATGCGTTTAGCAAATTTTCTCTTACTCTTAAAACACTTATGGCTTATGCGATGCCTAAATTGTAACTTGCCGGAACAAAACAATTACTATCAATTCTTACTTATGTACTTAAGTAAGTTAAGAATAAAAGAAAGTAAAAATTATGTATATAACTAATAAATGAGTAAATAAACTATATACGTGTCAAGTATAAATTTCATATTCTTGTAATAAAACTTATAAATACAAGGCTCAGTTTTATCGCTCGGCAAAATATAAAAAGGTTCTTGCTAGGAATCTATACATGTATACAAATAAATAAAATTGAAGTGACAGAAATAACTGCCTCGTTTAGTTATTATATTATTAGTTATCAAAACCAAAACAATATATTATGTTTTTTATTTTTGACTACCGCTGCCCAATATTAATATTTTACAGAATTTTCGTCACAAACTGAATTCAATGCTGGCGAAGCCTCTAATATTATATTAAAAACAAATTCACCACCACAGACAATAAAATGATTTGTAAACAAATTACGCTTTGAAAAAATTATAATCACTTTTATTCATTTTTATCGGGTTTTCAAAACATCATAAAGTAGCCGTAAGCCGTAACAGCCTGTGAATGTCCCACTGCTGGGCTAAAGGCCTCCTCTCCTCTTTTTGAGGAGAAGGTTTGGAGCTTATTCCACCACGCTGCTCCAATGCGGGTTGGTAGAAATATATAATATAATAATAAAGTAATGTATGAATATACCAATTTGTATTACAAACACAAACAGATTAACAACAAATTAATTAGCGGTTTATATAAAAGCAACAAAAAGCTTTATACCAGCATATTCATCAATTAAAGTAATCTATTGTTTAAAAGCTACCAGTTTAAAATTAACTTAATAGTGTAAAACTTATAACTCGCCCTTAATAATCTAATTCAAAGGGTAAACTTTATTTTAGTTTAATTTTAAACAATAAATGTTCGCTAATCGCTAAATGTCCTACAGCTGGGTAAAGGCCTCGCCTGCTCTTAACGCGATGTTACGCTGCTTTATCGAGGGTTGGTGGGTAAAAATTAGTCTGAATTTAATCCGAGACGTAGTGTTCCTTACGACATTTATCTTCAATAAGCACGAGATTAATTATAAACACAAATATAACATCAAATTCGACGGTACTTGCTTTTATCTAAGCCCTTGTTTTTGGGTAAAGATCTACACGTTCTCTATACATTTATACATACTCTACAATTGAACACAGTACAATATATACTATTAAATACATATATGCGTAAATGACTTGTAAACTTTATCATATTTCCTCCTGGTAAAACATCAGATAATTATAGAACAATATTCGATGTTTCTCTATTACTTACAAATATAACAACGACTGTTTATATCAACAAAGTTTGATTAAATACAAGATTCTGCTATAAAACGAGCTATTTCTATTCCTCTATTGTAAATAGTCCCTGTGAGCGTTACCAGTCTATTTGTATTAGCCCTTAGCTTTGTCTTTTAGTTAAAATCCGAGGTTAAACTATCGAAGCAAATAAATGAAGAACTTTCTCTTAAATAGATTAGTTTCTTTTTAGCAGATTAAAATAGTGGTTCGTTGAAGTAATATAGTATACAGAGCCGAGATGGTCCAGGTTCAAACCTGTTGAATTTTCGTGTTTAATTTGTGTATTCATAATTAGTGCTATGAAAAAACTACTATATGTGTATATCACCATCCCGCATAGAAGCAGCGTGGTGGAATAACCTTCAAATTATATGAAGATGATGCCTCAACCCAGCAGTGGGTGGCATTTACATGTGTTACATTTTTACAAGTTTTTTTTTTTATAGTATAAACAAAAAATGAAATTACTAATTGAAAGTTGAGTGAGATGAAAAATCATTGCCTTTTCAGCTCTTCAATTAGTGTTTATAATTCGTCTCGTGTTCGACGGTAATGAAATACATTTTGACGAAACTTGTATCAGGTATGTGACGTATGTACGTATATTCAGGAGCCCACAGTTTAACGTCGCAAGTGAAAAAGCGTCAAAACATCTTCATACGTTGTTTATCTTTATTCTTCTCACAGGAAATATGAGGAACTTACCCAGTAGGGCATTTACGCGTGATTTGAATGACAGCAGATAACAATTATTTATTTAATAGTAAATGGCATACACATGTTTATTGAAAATGATATTACGTAGAATGTCATTCTTTCTATCTAGATCTAACACTTATTGTTTTTAACTTAAAACGATATATCTTAAACATTTTAAAACTATCACGGAAAATCATGCTCGCCTTTTATTTACATTTCAATTTCGAATCGAACTATACGTTCTGAAATATTTCAGTTCAATCGATTTTTAAATAACATACCAGGGAAATATTGAATTGCTCCATGACGTACGCCACTCAAACCTAAACGTTAGAAATTCATAAAATTTCAACAGTCAACTTTATTTTTTACTTTTTGTAATCACTTTTATTGCATATTTGTTGTATTAGGCCCATATTGGTATTCTGGATATTGCCCGATCTAGACATTTGCAAGTCTTTATCCATCGCGTCTTAAAATATTACTCGACTATACTCTCGCTCTGATTACTACACTACTTAAGGTAATATTGACAGAGTGACGGGACGGCGAATAAGTAAATTCGTTATATTTTCTTTCAGTATCAAAGGCTATTTAATGTAATCAAGTCCCTTTATAACCGCACTCCGCCTTTGATTGAGGTAAATTTGCTTAATAAATTGTTAAGAATCATAAAGTTATATAGATAATTATGGAGCTTATTCCACCGCGCCGCTCCAATGCGGTTTAGTGGAATACACATGTGGGAGATTTTCGGGAAATTAGACACGTGCAGGTTTCCTCAAGAATCACAAATTAAGCGCATGAAAATTCAGTGGTGCTTGCCCGGATTTGAACCCACGATCATCGGTTAAGATTCACGAGTTCTTACCACTGGGCCATCTCGGCTCTCTATTTGTTTAAGATGATTAAGTATATTTATGTCACCATTCATTTAACAAATGTTTCTTAATCTAAGTGAAACAATAGTAATGAATAATGAATATGTTGTGAGTACATAATGAGAATCTACGGAATGACATTACTGGTATTAACTATGAGAGAATTGATATATATATAAGAAATATTCTAAGAGATGCGTGCGTTGATCGTCGATCCTAATAATCAACAGTATGTAACTTATTTAACTCGCCCTTTAAACATTTCTATTATCGAGACGAAATAAAAATAATAAATTTAATTAAGCGCTTAAACAGTTGCAATATTAAAACTCAAAGGATATTAATACAATGAACATTCTTTTCATTACTTTGTTATGTAATATTTGAACTGTAACTTTATTCGGATTTTTGTTCATAAATAAATAGTGTTTTATCGATAACGTTTTATTAAGAAAAAAACAAAATAAACTTATAGGCACTTTTTAATTATTATGTTACAGGATAAAATCGAATACTACCACAGATAAAATATGTAATCATAATATAGTCACTCGTTTCGTCGAATAAGAATTAACTATCATATTATGCACTACGAAATTTATTACGACTGTATAAAAATATATAGGAGTTTTCTAATTAAAAAAGTAACTAAAACAATTTAATCAATATAGATAAAGTATTGCACAATCTTCATATTGTCTGGTAATTACGTTCAAATCACTGAGCATGATTTTAATATTATGAATAGCTGAGTGCGTTTTTGTCTGCCGACACTATCGGCTTCCCATTTGTTGCTCTCGTAACAATATTAAAAAAATATTATTCTACTGATTAATTACGTCACGCGTGTTCAACTTGACAGATTAAATAGACAAATCATTCATTACTTAATTTAATATTATATATATATTATAAGCAACTAATTCATCGAATTCAGTAATAACAAAAATTTTGTTGTCATTACGTATAAGTAAGCCTATAAATATCCTAATGTTGGGCTAAGACCTTTCTTTTTGGAGCATATACCACGCTGCTCTGGTGCAACCCGCATTGTGGTGGATACTCGTGTCATGGACTTTGATCCAACGCATGTGGTATCAAGCCCACTTGAAAATTTAGTGAAGCTTGCCCGGTTTTAAGCCCGTAATCTTCATTTAAGATTTCCAAACACTAGGCCACCACGTTTCAGTTACGGAAAGTTCGCGTCGAATGAATTTAGTTTGCAGTTATTTATGCTTAGATACGAACTCTTGGTTCACTCGGTGGTAGAGCTTTGTGTAAGCTCGTCTGGGTAGGTACCACCCACTCATCAGATATTCTACCGCAAAACAGCAGTACTTGGTATTGTTGTGTGGTTGTGTTGTGTTTGTTTGAAGGGTGAGTGAGCCAGTATAATTACAGGCACAAGGGACATAACATCTTAGTTCCCAAAGTTGGTGGCGCGCATTGGTGATTTAAGCGATGGTTAACATTTCTTACAATGCCAATGTCTATGGACGCCTTCCTATTCTATAAAAAAAATTGTCCAAACGAATATATTACATTGAAAACTTCAACACAGAGACAACCTTCCTAAACTCACAGGATCTAATAAATTCACTAAAACCAAGATATAAGTTAACATACAATATAATAAATATGTAAATATAGATTAAAAAAAAAATATTTTTAACAAAGTGGAAAATAAACTTTATATAATGTATACAACATAGGTATTTCAATACATAATATGTATATGTTCGAATTCAAGCTTTTACAATTACCTAAATCATACAATATGCACGAGTCTATTATGGTCACGATATGTAATTATTGTAAAGCAATAAAAATGTCTGCCACAGGTGGACTAAGCTCTCTCCCCTTTTGAAAAGGTTTGGAGCTTATTCCGCCACGCTGC
Organism: Nymphalis io; assembly: GCF_905147045.1. Lineage (NCBI taxonomy): Eukaryota > Metazoa > Arthropoda > Insecta > Lepidoptera > Nymphalidae > Nymphalis > Nymphalis io. The sequence goes on along the minus strand of NC_065902.1, from coordinate 2,888,426 downwards.
TCCTGCGGTTGGTGGATAAACATAAAGCAAATTTCTATTCGACACATGCAGATGCTCACGATGTTTTCCTTCACCGCCAATCACAAGTTAAGCACGTGAAAATTCAGTATTGCTTGGTTGGGTTTGAACCCGCAATCCTCGGTTAATTATCATGTTCAACATGTTCTTACAAATGGGTATTTTTTTTTTAATTCTAGCAACACTCCTTAAATTTCCACATATAAAGTATCTATAATAACATTTACTTAATATTCCAATAGGAAACTGGTATAAAGTTGCGTTAACCATTATATCAATAATAATGTTTTATAGTAGATGAGAAAAAAATGACGTACTTGTATTTTCCAATTATTAAACAATTTGTAAAATAATACAATTGTCAGTCTAAGAGCAAATTGGCTCCATTATTCATAATATATAATGACATCAACACACATTACAACAAATAGCATATAATATATATATATAAGTATGTAGTAACAGCCTGTGAATGTCCCACTGCCGGGCTGAGGCCTCCTCTCCCTTTTCGAGGAGAAGCCTGTTGGAATAAGCTCCATACCTTCTCCATATAAATATATAAACGATTAAAAACCAAAGTTATAGTAATATCTATTTATATATTCTTCAAAAAACATTCCTAGATAAAATTATTATTATTCTATATAAATCAAGTACTTATATAAATATAAATACTATGAAACAAATTATTTCACAGCAAATATATTGCAATTACTAAAATTTAATGTTTTAATACGATTGCACTGCTTCCTTAAAGTTTTAGTAAGCCATTACTATATACCGACTGGCGCGCTATCTATTGTCCGTTGATGGTACTATGCCAGAAGCTTTGACGCAAGTACCAACAGCAACTGTATGAACTTTGAACTCAATCGGATGAGAAATTCGCGAAAGTAACAAATACGAACAGAAATATTAATATTCATGTATAAGATTTAAGATTTAGTAACTTATATGTTTATGCTTAATATTTCTAGTCAACGATATATCCTACGTAAACAAATAAACAAGATAATGATAAAAACATATGCATAATACGATCTCTATTTATATACTTAAATGTGTTGTCGAAGACGACTATAATATATTTTTACATAATGCGAATTTCGAATGTTTGATTGAAGATAAAAATTATAAAAATAAAACTACCTAACATTTAGCTCGGTAGTTTTAATGTATACTTTTGAAACACTCTCTCAAAGGCAAGATTATATAAACTAAACTTATTATACCATAGAATATTCCTATATATGCCTTTAACAAAAGGCTTAACAAGTATAAGAGATACTTACCTATATTTATATAGCCTTATATACTACCTTAAACGGATGAGCAAAAAGCATAGAAAATTACTTATATTTTCTGAAACACTCATCGTCGTCACACGGACAAAAAAGATTAACTTTTTAAAAGTATCCTTTTTCAAGTAGCTATGATAAAATTGTAATTGTCACTTACAAATATATTCTTTAATTCAATAATTATTATTAGCATTTTATCAGTTAAAATCTATGTAGTTAAAGATAATTCATAACTACATGTAAAACACAGTAATTTTAGTAACGCAATATGATTAATGGTGTTGTTTTAATGTACTAGCTTACATTTTGTTATACTAATTATATAAATTTTTAAGATCACAGCGACCTGCCTCAACCTCGGGTAATAAACAATATTAGTAGAACTTGCTAAGCAAACTAAGTGTTGGATCTTAATACAAACAACTTTCTGAGTGTATTTCGTTTATAAGTCACTATTAAATTATTATGTACTAATTTCAATATAAAAATATGCTACTAGTTGTCTATAGGGATGTTATGTTTAAGAAATATGCAGATGAAGAGAATCTCAAAAATGACTCCTTGGGACTCAAGCTTGATTCATACTAAATTTCATCAAAATCGGTTCAGTGGTTTACCTCTGAAAACAGAACAGACAGGCAGATATGCTTTCGAGCTTATAATATTAGTATACATTATTTTATTCATCCATCTTCTATATATAGCTTTTTAGGCGACCTTTATTCCTTGGTATAAAACTTAACTAAATCAAGACAAGGCAGAAATACAATACTGTTGTAAATTAAAGTATTTAGTTTAAGTATTAATAAATTTGAGTTAACTAACTTTGCGCAATTTTTTTTTTCTTTAAGTATTTTGAAATTTATTTTTAATTTTTATTTGACCGAATGAAAATTATAGTAATTTTCATTCGGTTTTTAGATTAATTCTAATATAAAGAAAGCTTAAAGTGTTATGTTAGATATAAATACCATATACGACGATTATATGCAATTATATACCCATGGGAGGGAAATGCAAATCTAATAATAGATGACTGAGTTAGGTCAGAACACCATGAATATGTTGACTACGCAGAATGTATCGTCGATAAAGTTACAGTACTGCTCCTAGTTACAGGAGTATTTGCATGACTGACTTACGTGACATATATTGACAATAATTAATACAAGCATTGTGTTCTATATACATATCCACATTTTTTTAATTTTTTTAGGAAATAATTTTTCAAATGGTATTTTTTTACCTAAATAATATTAAATATATTAAGTAAATGCAATTTAAAATATTCTTTGTAATTTGTATTTTTTTTTTTATTTGTCTTATGGTTTTTATTCTAAAATATATAAATATATATGTATGTGTATAATATTGATATTATATTGTTTTGTACTCACCAACGATAGGCACTAAAAGAAATAAAATCTTCCATAAACAATACATATTATTCTTCATTTTTTAATTATTATCCCGCACTTTTTTCGTATGTTGCAACTGAACAAAACCTTCTTTTGTCTATTTAATTACCGCCAAATATTGGCGGTCTAACGTTAATTTCGTTTTCATAATTAGAGCCAATTCACATAATATATATCCTATTCCAAAACCTAAACACACACTGGCAACTTTTTTAAGAGGGAAACCTTTTTGGTGTTCCCGGTGTTTAAAAAAATAAAGTTTTGCGCGCGTCGTGCGCCGTACACACGAACGAACTTCGAAATAACGACGTAAAGGTACGCATACACTACGCTCGGTGATCGACCCTACCGGAACCACACTCGATAGCTTCGCGACTGCCGACTCCATGTGCACCGCACCGAAACGCGCTTTCGACCAACTAATCGTTTGCTGCTATATCGGACTTTGTTTGACCGTGTCGCGTTAGACATAAGGTCCAAAATCGCATGCGTTTTGTTTTCGTAAAGTTTTAATGTTATGTTAATGCTTCACGCGTAGTTTTGTGGAGCGTACGCGCATAGAAAAGCACGTTGCCCCATTGTTAGTATTGTTCGGCAAAAGTAAAAACAGAACGGTAAAAAAGGACACCGATAAAGACAGTTACGCAGGACTAAGGAATGTGGATGTTTGTGTAATAAATCATAATAATTTTGTACCGACGTGTCGCTACTGCGTATACAATAGTTGTTTTTGTTGAACCAATTACATTATATGAACTGGTAATAAATTCGTTATAAAGGCGTTACTGTTGTAACTTTGACTTAGACCAAGATTACAGAACATATGGAATACTATTAAATGTTTATATATGATCACGGTAAATAGTTTTTTTTTTTTTGCAATGTTCTTATCTTTTTTTATTCAGAGCGTTTAAGGCACGTGTTGCGGCTACTCTGCCAGACGGTCATCAATTCTTCGTTTCTCGTAAGGGGTTCTCTGAATATAGAGTACCAATATTCCAGAAATATAAAGCGCAATATAAGTAATGGAAGAATCTTTTTACCTTCATTTAAAAAAATAGTTTTTTAAGATTTGAATATGTAAAGCTCATTTTTATATGCAAATTGGCAATATTTAATAAAAACACTTTCTAAGTAAAAAATACTTCAGAAGAGATAATTAAAAAAAACTTAAATTGGCGTCTGGATTAATGGTTAAGATCAAAGTATCTCACCGCTAACCCACCGCGACCATAAAAGACGCAATTGGACATTCATTACAACTTTACTATTATTTTTTTAGTTGTGGTACTCTTGTAGTGCAGTGCAGAATTCACTACAAGAGTAACCGTAACCGTAACAGCCTGAGAATGTCCCACTGCTGGGCTAAAGGCCTCCTCTCCTCTTTTTAGGAGAACGTTCGTATAGCTATATATATATAACTATGCTTATATTTAGTTTTATTTCAGTGACTTTTACTTAAATAACATATTATATATAGCTGCTACTGAGAATTTCTGGCTAGAAAAACTCTAAAGACTTTCAGTGACTGATCCGGAATTCGAACTCAGAACTCAGAGGATTTAAGTACCCACTAGAACAGTAATCTTATTTTTTGTATTTTCGGGTGAAATAATGTATGTATATACTTACTACATTTAATTTTTTTTGAAAACCAAAGATTTCATTTAATTTTTTTGAAAACCTCAAGTGAAGCCATAATCGGTTGTTTTTTCAAAAGGCTCCATAGTTTCATAAATAATAAAGGAGGAAGCTCGGCTTATTAAAATATACACACTTTATTCAGATTTCATGATATGCCATAATTTAATGTCCTTGGGTGTTTTTTTATAATTGTCTATTTTTTACGCCACAATCAATGTCTAAATTCGTTATCTGAATCTATAGGTATATCCGTGCTTTGGCTACTGAACTCTATGGAGTAGCAAGTTTCATACCAGTAGACTTACGGAAAATAGGCTGTGACACACGGACAGATTGACAAGAGACTGATCCTATAAATCTTTCGTTTATCATAGGATGTACGAAACCTTAAAACTTGGACGCTTTCAATGGCGAAGAGTTGGACGCACAAAGCCGAAAACATCGATCCACGTGCAATTGCCTCCAACATCTTTGACATTAATTCTATACTTATGAATTTGTTGCTAACAATAGTTTTTATATTTTGCCAAAAATGCACGTGAAACAACAATTTACTCGTCTACGTTCACATATTACAAAATTAATCCATCGTCAAGATAAACTATTTTATGTGAATCTGAAAAACAAACAAACATATAATCTGTGAAACTACATCGCAACCCAAGAGAAGTCACTGGAGGGATTTGACGTCAGTAGTTCGATTCTGTAAGAACTCTTTTCATTCCTGACCTTCACGAGTGTTGTGATGTTGGCAACCGACTTATGCTGATATACTATTTTGACGCATGTATTCTCGAAATGTTATAATTATTATGGTCAATGTCGCATATCACTTTCTGACATTTCACGATCGATTTCTGTATTTAGTTTCGAGTTTGTTCTTACAGAATAGCATTACTGTTTTTATATTGTTATTAAACTTTATCATTTAATTATATTGTCCCGACCGGACGTTTCATCATTGCCGATATACATGTAACATTTTCGCGCTTTTATAGAAATATAATATATATTTATAAAATAAGTTTTTTTTAAACAAAGATATAGTCCCACTTCGTAAATGTAAATTAAGGATTTTATCCCGTTCAAATTTTTAACAAATGAGATGTAAAGCGCCAACCGTTTTCTCCGTACTGTGCTAATGCATCGTACAACACGCCCTGTGTATATTTTTACGCCATGATATAAATATCTCGTAATAACGTGATATTACTAAAACTACCGCATTGCAAAGTTTAAAAGGCAATTTTTATCTACATAAAATGTTTAAAAATTAATATGTTAAATATTTTGATAAGGAACTCATATAGAACAGAAAAAATGGTTACTGTAAGTTTAAATCAAATAATCAAAATAAACTTTATTCCAGTACACTCTTGCAAGCACTTTTGAATCGTCATTTTACAAGATTAAGTTCATTTAAAGCCACCAACGGTTCGTAATGTAGATTCTTCCGAGAGGAACCGGCAATTAACTACAAGCTCTTTATGTCAATCAAGTTACATAGATAATTAAATACAAATTAACAGACTGTGAATGTCCCACTGCTGGGCTAAGGCCTCCTCTCCCTTTTTGAGGAGAAGGTTTTGGAGCTTATTCCACCACGCTGCTTCAATGCGGCTTGGTGTAATACACATGTGGCAGAAAGTCGGTTAAATTAGACACATGGATGTTTCCTCACGATGTTTTCCTTCACCGTCAAGCACGAGATGAATTATAATCTGGTGGTAGGGCTTTGTGCAAGCTCGTCTGGGTAGGTACCACCCACTCATCAGATATTCTACCGCAAAACAGCAATACTTGATATTGTTGTGTTCCAGTTTGAAGGGTGAGTGAGCCAGTGTAATTACAGGCACAAGGGACATAAAATCTTAGTTCCCAAGGTTGGTGGCGCATTGGATATGTAAGCGATGGTTGACATTTCTTACAATGCTAATGTCTAAGAGCGTTGGTGACCACTTACCATCAGGTGGCCCATATGCTCGTCCGCCTTCCTATTCTATAAAAAAAAAAAAAATCACAAATTAAGCACATGAAAATTCAGTGGTGCTTACCCGGGGTTGAACCCACGTTCATCGGTTAAGATTCACGCGTTCCTATCACTGGGCCATCTCAGCTTCAATTGTAAAATACAATTGAATTATTTATTAATTATTAATATTATTATTAATAATTATTAAAAGTAATTATATATAATTTATTAATTATTTATCCTGCATGGAAACCATTGAATATTACATACTTTTTTTCCCCTATATCATCCTTTATTAAGTAATACACATTATTAATTCAAGTTTAATATGTTATTTACACCGTAAATATAACTTTGTTAAAAACATGCAAGGTCATGACGACGGAAGGTCATCTATAAAATATTATATGCTGTCGTTGAGTTTTCTGTGTCTTGTCTTTTACCTTGGATATCCGCAAATCCCTTGTACAAGTTTTTTTTTATCTGTTAAAGTTTCGAAAGCGTTTTCTTCGAAACCACCTAGGTAAACGGTGTTCATTCTGACACTAAAAATATATTTATATGAAAGTTCCTTATTCATTGATTAACTAGTTTTTGTGTGACATCGGAATCAAACAATGAAAACTAACCTCGTTAATATTTATACTTACGCAATGTCAATGATTCTATTCATTTATAATTAAGATCTTTGGAGTACTTCCTAGCTAAAACCACTACAACAACAAAGCTGTTGGTTGGCAGGCTTATATATTGTTTATTGTACTAATATCTAATAATCAGTCATAATGGACAATGAAAATGTTTAATAAATTTATAAAGCTTAGTAATAAATAATTCCATTGCGCCCACAATAAAGAGTAAACAAAATTACTAAAATTCTTAAAACAATAAAATGGCGTTTTATCGCTAAGTACTGATCTATTACTAAAGTTACAAAACTAACGATAACAATATAGTCCATGCAAGTACAAATCAAATTATTAGTATTAAAACATATCTGGGTTCGGTCTGCCCATCCCAGTTATCGTCAAAGTGCCTTTAAACGCTATGAATATTATCGAGTTTTTACATAATTAATTATAGTTTTATCACGCGTAAAGCGAATTGTTTTAAAGTGTGTAAGAGTATGCATTGTAGTGAGGTAATAGCTTCTAGGTAATAAACAGATCGCTATAATAAAAAAAATACATATCTTTATATCGAATAAATAACTTTTCAGTTTCCAAAGTTGATGGTGCATTGGGTATGCAAGGAATGGTTAATTTCATACAGTGCCAATGTCTTTGGTGTGGGACCACTTATCATCTATGTGGCCCGTTTTTCAGTTCGCCTACTAATTATAAATTAAAAAAATTGTTTTTTTTTTTAATAACATATCATGTTTTTGTAGCAGCGTTTCATTTTAAACGAAATTTACAGACTGAGAATCCTAAATCAGCAAATCCCTTCTGGTTATAAAATGAAATTTCAAACAATTAAAACTCAATGAAAATTAAAGCTTCTAAATAATGTTTTAATAAAACCAGTCAATTCAAGGTGTTATGCAATATGCGATTTTGTTCTTTTTGCTGGAAACAGTTCAGGCGCGAGTTAGAGTTTACGTGCTTTCCGAGGCACGGGAGTGTAAACACTGCAAACTTCCAAATGCCGGACTACCGAGAATTTCTGGCCAGCTAAACCACTATAGAGTAAGTATTACACTTGTGTATACAAGTTATAAAATATATTTTCAAATTTTGAATCAAGAAAATAAAAATCGAAATAAAATAAAAATAATAATTTATTAAAATATTATCACTTACTTTAGTCAACAGATGAATACTAAATAATGTAATACCTTTGAATTTATTATTATGCAATATTAATAAAATATAATATAAAAAAATAATAAAAATGTTTTGAAATGTTAAAAATGTTTTATGTACTGAAAGGAATTAAATCTTGTATACTTTTTTAATCTCGCTAACACCAAATGTGTGTCAAAAAATTCATCTCTATTGGTTGTCTGAAACTGGCTTAAAATTTGACCCACTTTTAAGCATACTAGTAAATTGGCCACATTGGCACTGTAAGAAATATTAAAAATCCCTTATTTCATGAAGGTGCAACCAATCTTGGCCAATAAGGAGTTATATCCCTTGTGACTTACCCGATACTTCAATCCGAAACACAACAATACTGATTATTTTTCGTTTAGCGGTAGAACATATGATAAGTGGATGGTACCCACCCAGATGGGCTTGCCCAACAACCAAGTATCATATAAAATAGTGTAATATATTACACAATTACAATACAAATGAATTCAAATAAAAGGTTCAAGATACGTTAAGAATCTTCTCACTTTGATATCCATACAATCTACAAAAGTGGTAATACAGCTCGAATACACGAAAATACTCCATGTTTTTTGGAATAAAGTAATTTACATCGCTTAAAAAACGTTGCTTTTTTTCAAAGTGGGCACTAGCAAGGAAGTAGGCGTAACAATGAAAACGGCAATGAAATTCATGTCAAGATGAAAGTATGGAAGTAAAATCCAGCCACGTAAAGCCAGACTTTTATACACCAAGTGCCTAATTAGTAGTTAATTTTCAGAATTTGTGCGAATAAAAAATGTCTTGTGTTTTTTTTTAATTAAAAAAACGTTTATCGTATTGTTTATCTAAATTCGTTATTTAAAAATTTATTACAAACTAAGGTAACTGGCTGAAATTCACACAGTCAACTTTCTTGCTGTGCTAATTCTTTTTATTCTATTTTATTTTTAATAGATGGACAAACAAATCGACCACCTGATGGAATGAGTTCTAAGTTTATATTAGTTATGAGTTTTAAGGTGGTGTCGGGCACGACACCACCAACTCTATAAGAAGCAGGAGTGGTTTTAGTTATAACACCAGACACAACATTTGAACATATGAAACAGTGGCTTAGCATAGGTCTATAGCACACGGTGCGGGTCCCAAATTTACCACCACTTTTGCACTTAAATATAAAATATTTGGCGCATTGTAAAAATAATACTCTTATTCAAACACTAACCTGAAAAGTGAAATTGAGGTTTTGTTGACATATGAACTACATACAAGAGTGTATGTGTATGTGTGTATGTGTAAAAAAAAAACAAATAAAAATTTCATTGACAATATTGCATATTATTGTAATTTTTTACTGTACATATGAAATGCCGCCCCCGCTAAAGTGTCGCCTGGTACGGACCACGGATTTCATGATGTTAGGTCCCTTGTATCTAACACTGTCTCACACTATGCTTCAAAGAATCAAGCAAATCATCTATTTTTTGGCGCACATAACAGTACTACGTTATTTTTGCGCTAATAATACTTTAATTTATTTTGTAATTCATCTCGTTCTTATATATATTACCAACACTGAGAGGCAAGTAAATAAGATACAGAACTGTTGCACCAAAATAGGACAGCTCAGTAAATTGGGTTTCAATTACTCCTTAAGGGGGTTTCCACCTGCGAGAAGGACATGGCTGGCTACTCAGTACTACAAAATGCTATTAGGCAATGAATTCATCTAAATTTAGATTTTCTGCCGACAACGCCGAAATCGCAATGCAATGTATTATAGACTTATTTTCTGATGAAGGTTTGTAAGAATTTAGAGAACCGATTAAGAGATATTCAAATTGATTATATAATAACAACAATATTTTAATATTAGGCATAAACGGCCTTACTCATGAACGTTGTTTAGGGGGCGATTAAAGAATGCCTTTTTCTTTCGAATATCAAATCAATAATGACAAAAAGAGCGAAATCAGTCATTAACTAAGCAGCTGCAACGTTTATAAGTACGGCCGAAAGTTGTCACGTCAATCAATATAACTATTAAATTTGAATAAAACTGTAGCGTATAAAATTTCTTTTAAACAATAAAACAACTCAATTTTCCACGTCTTTTCTTTTATTTATTTTTTATTAAATATGAACAACTTTAAGGTGATCATGAAACATTTTAAAACTTTTCTTGTTTATTTAAGTTTTCATAATTTGACTTAAGAGTAACATTCAAACAATAAAATTATTGCGTTTTATTTTTGAACTGAGATAGTCTGGTAGTATTAAATCCACATAGCAATACAAGTTTATTATCTTATATTTATACTATTATTAGTTGTCTATGCACTGCCGGGCAAAAGACTTCCCATTACTTCCAAATTCATTACTTTTAAAATTTAAATCTCATATATTTTTTAAAAGAGGTTTTTTAGTTCGCCTCTATCTCTTTTCCTGTCTGGCGCGAAGCCTGACTTATTTGTGCTCCCTTTTTCCCAAAGATTGTAGACATACCATAGACATATACAGCCCAATCGTTCTTATTTTGAAACGCAATGCAGTTTTTCGATCTAATCTTTGAAGCCCAGTAGTAACATTTTATTCATTTTTGACAGTTAAATTTGAGGAGTAATGACTCAAAAAATAACATTTATTAAATTGTCTTAAAAATATAACGTAAATAATTAGAATATACATATTTATGTAGATTTACCTTACCTAATAAATATCTTGTTATGTGGCCAATAATAATAAATAATTATGACGATGTCAAAAGTTAAAAAATACGACTGCCCTGCCAAAAATTCATTCGGGATTCTAACGATATCCTACACATCTAGTTCATTCCAATTTCAAAGTTATAGTGAAATAAAGAAACTCACATATGTAAATACATGAACCCTGAAAACATTATACTCCTTTTTTGAGTAGTCGTTTAAATAAGACATTCATTTCTGTTCGCATTATAATTGATAGTGCAAGTCCGAGTAAATTATACTTCTCCCAGTGCATATGTCTATGAGTAAAAGCTACCACTTGCTAAGTGACACGCCTGCTCGACTGTATTCCTAAAAACAAATAATTATCTTTAGTATAAATAAATTGATAATTAAACCTATTGAACTCAAACAGATTCACAAATATATATTTTTGTATAAATATATCTCTGTATATAAGCGAAATATCACTGACTAACTCATCACGAGATCTCCGAAACTATAGGTCGATTGACTTTAAATTTAGCATAGTTAGTAGTTTAGCATAGTCAGTTATATAAAAAGTTAAATAAAAAGGGATTATTCACAAATAAAAAATGAAAGAGGTTGATTTATATGAATTTAAATCCTAAGAAGTCGGAACGAGCCCCTATTTTATATATAAAATTAGCGTACTAACGATTATAATACACGGACCAATCCTCGCGACATTAAATATAATTATTTAAACATTGCGAGTCGAATATTGAACTAGATATACCTTGTACGACAGAAAGAATTATTCCAGCAATTTCTCATTGAAGTGACAGTGCCATAAAATATTTGCGCAATAAAACATAGGCGACTTTTATCTTTCCAGTATTTTCTTTTATTAGTGTAAATATAGTAAGCTATAATCTATCAATAATATTATAAAGTTGTAAGTTGAATTTATTTTCTTCAAAGCCAAAAACTTTAAACTTTCACGTTTCAAGATTACATTAAAGTTTCAAAACGGACAACGCCTACCTATATTATATTCATTCCAATTGAATTAAAGAAAAACTCTAATATATATATTTTGTGAATGAAACGATTATTTAAGTATATTTTTTGCTCGATGTAAGGTTGTTTCACTTTGCCGTACTCTGTGTAAACCCGTCTGGGTAGGCATCACCGTCTCATTACATATTCTACCGCCAAACAGCTATATTTAGTATTGTTGTGTTTCGGTTAGAACGGTAAGTGAATATACATAACATCCTCATTGCGCCACAATGAGAACAAAAACGTTATGTCCCATGTACCTACAGCGGATCCGTATATTATATACTATAGTTTCGTATAATATTATTTATATTTTCTATTCATTTAAAACTAAGCCTGTAGATGATGTGAAGAATAAAATTAAAAAAAGGAATTCGTCATTACTATTTATAAATAAATTTTAATTTTACATTATTTCTAAGCTATCAGAACGGTCGAATGACAAATAAAAACAACCCGCCCAACATATTGAAATTCGAATGTTTATATTAAAATTATATGCAAATATACTTATCATACGGAACGTTGAACCCCGTCGCGGCGACAGAATCCAGGATATAACAAAATATGAATTCCCACAACGCCGGCGGCGGCAAAGGGGACCCTGATTCGGGGCCAAAGCGTGTATTGGGAACGTATTTCACGGTTACCCGAGTAAACCTTTGAATCGACATGTTCTTTCAGAATCAGTAGACATATGTACCTGCGCTGAAGTCGGCTATATTCATGTCCTTCTAATTTATTTCTTTTCAATTACGATCCTATGTAGTTGTGATTATAATTTACTTTTTGCTTTCTCGGGTCCAAAATATATCAACATAAGTTTGTCAACGTTTCACGCGTGAGTAATAATAATAATAATAATATCCTGGAACATTTTTCACACACGGCCATCTGATCCCAAATTAAGCTTGTACAAAGCTTGTGTTATGGAAACCAGACAACTGATATACTACATATACTACTTTTCTTTTGTAAATACATACTTATAAAGATAATTACACCCAGACTCAGAACAAACAGACATGTTCATGCACACAAATGTCTGTCCTGGGTGGGAATCGAACCACGCCAACCAGCTCGTCAAATAATGAAATGCGTTGTTACATAATAGCATTACTGTCATACCTAAATTGATAATGAATGAAATTGTTATAAAATAAATTTAAATAAAACTCACATATGTACGAATAATCTGATGCGAATTACGTTTCTAGAAAAAAATATGCTAAAGTCAATTTGGACAGATGCCGTTGTTTTTTTACAAATATTTAAATACATTCAAACTTTTGTATGACAAAACAAAACAGGAATTTAATCTGTTATTTTGCCAGGTTTTCATTATCAACCGTGAGTTGCATGAAAAATATTGTATGAATTTGGACACCCTGGGTCTTTTATATTACTTTTTATAAATAAATTACTGACCTAATGGTAACTGAATTTATATATTTAAGTTATATTTATTATTAAAATATTTTTGATATTTCTTAAAATGGGAGGCAATAACGAATAGTATTATATCCAATGTATTTTTTTATTAATTACCTATATATTTTTCACTCACACGACACTCTCTATAGTCTGTTGTTCGGGTTCTGTGAGCGATAGTCTCTCTTGAATAAACTAGCGAATGAAGTTTCGAAATGAGTGGATCGTGTATTTAATTCTTTCCACTTGACAGTCGGATGTGACGTCACTAATGGTCACAGGCGGGTTTGGCGGACTATGTCGTGGCATGGCTTGACTCGGCATGTGGCGTGGCGTTACATTATTAATATATATGAAAAGTCATTGTGTTGTAATCGAAAACATCGAATAAATTATGGAACACTTTTTTTATTTAGTAAAAGACAACAGCGTCGCACTGGACAGCCACGTCTTTGACCAACCCTATGTTATCATAATTATCGTGGAAAATACCTTATGCATAAAAATGCCTTAAGATCACTTTCAATTACAGTAGAAACTTTTCTATCACCACTTTTAAATCACCATGTCAATGGGCGGTAATGATCACTAACCATGAGGTGGCCGGTTTGCCCGTCCGCCTACCTAAAGCATAAACAAAGTTTAATATGATTTAAGTAAATAATATCTCTTATATAAATATAAAAATTCCAATCTGTATATATAAATTATCTGTATTTCTTCTTTATTTCAAAGTATATATTTATGTTAGTTTTATAGTAAGCACTTAAAAACATCAGAGAATAATACAAAACAAAAAACATAATATTGTTTTGACAGTCCCCTTGCGGTTTCACCCACATGGAACCAACGGCACAATGCTTTCAGTTTAATAAGTTACAATGTTGAAACTTTACAAAAGATCACACGAAAATAATTAAAATAAAACATTCTAAAAGATAATTAAAATGATTGATTCATTATGGAAAATGTATGTATATTTTTACTGTTGCTCCAATGTTAGTCGAATTGGTGCCACTGTCACTGTGTGTAGTAGTGTAGTCACTGGTGGTAGAGCTTTGTGCAAGCTCGTCTGGGTAGGTACCACCCACTCATCAGATATTCTACCTGATGAGTGGGTAAAACAGCAGTACTTGTTATTGATGTGTTCCGGTTTGAAGGAGGAGCGAGCCAGTGTAATTACAGGCACAAGGGACATAAAATCTTAGTTCCCAAAGTTGGTGGCGCATTGGCTATGTAAGCGATGGTTGACATTTCTTACAATACCAATGTCTAAGGGCGTTTGGTGACCACTTACCATCAGGTGGCCCATATGCTCGTCCGCCTTCCTATTCTATAAAAAAAAAAAGAATTGGAGCAGCGTGGTGGAATAAGCTTCCCATCGCTTTCTCAAGAGGAGAAAAGCCTTTCCAACTGTGGGAAACAGGTGTTATTCGGTGAACCCTAAAATCTAAACTAGACCGAGCCTATATCTTAGATGTTAGTTTCTTCCTATGTAACATTTTTTTTAATTTTTATATATTATGGTTTTAAATAAGTATATGCACAAAATAGCGCGGCGGGAAATGTCACCTTCGTGCCACGAGTGTGGTGCGCCAATCGACACGGCGCAACACACCCTGACGGAGCGTGCCGCGTGGGGGCCCCAGACTCATTCCCTGGTGGCAGTTGTCGGCGGAGACCTCTCCTTGCCGAGCATTATCAACGCGATGCTCGGAAGCGAGGAGTGCTGGTCGAAAATGGTCTCCTTCTGTGAAAATATGATGTCGCAGAAGGAGGCCGCGGAGCGCGAGCGGGAAGAGAAAGCCGCTGCAAACCTGCTCTGCCGAAGAAGATCGGAAGAAGAATGAGGCGCTATACGCACCTTCTTCCTCCGCCGCAAAAGGCATCGCCGGGACTAGGGGGGTTCTCGATACTCTGGTAATCCCCCTAGATAATAAAGGCCTGCATAGGCAGGCCACCCGTCAGAGCGTCGTGGTAGCATGCGCAAGCGATCCCGTGGCGCTCCTCGTTAAGACGGAAAAGGTATCGCTGGTTTTGAGTGAGTATTCCGATCTTAGGGGCGCATTCGGTGCCTCAGACCCGAGTCCCACAACCCCCCCCCACCACTGTTCCCGTGGGGGAAACGCGTAATGTGTTTTTCCAGCGTAAAAAAATGTATATATTTCTATATAAGTATGTATTTACAAAAGAAAAGTAGTATATGTAGTATATCACATAGTATACGTAGTATCAGTAGTCTGGTTCCCATAGCACAAGCTTTGTAAAGGCTTAATTTGGAAACAGATGGCCGTGTGTGAAAAAAAAAAATCAATATTAAAAATACTAGCTATTTAACAGATCCCGACCGCGTGGAATGGTGGCAACATTTCTCCGTTGAATCAAACTTCTGATTCTCTTGGCGAGAGATGAAATAGCCTTCATGTCACTTATTTTTTTAATGTATTTTTAAGTTGCATTATTAATATGTAAAGGGACAAAATTTATATAAATTGAAATG